>NW_007577801.1:400331-452027 GCF_000690725.1 Stegastes partitus | reverse complement strand
AAGTGAAATGTCGCTGGTTGGGTGGCGATGCAGCCGAGAGGAGCGAGCCGAAGTCTGAGTCCGTAAATCGGATCAACTGTGAGCAAGACGCCGCTGACTACGCGGAGCGAATATCCAATATCCAACTTCAAACTAATTTCACCTCGGTCGTTTGGGGACAGTGTACTCAGGCTCCAGCGTTTCATTTAATTTCTGAACCCATCACCTTCTACCACACTAATGGGTCTCATGTCCATGGCAATAAAATCCACAATGGCATCCGTTATTTCCGTCTTTCTTTTCTTCGACACTGTTTTTTTTTTTTAAATGAAGGGTCTGCTGAGTGTATTTGGGGGTGGGGGTCGAGGCTGAAGACGTTGATGGCAGCGATGCCTGGGGATGCACCTACGGACAAATTATACTATTAGGCTCAGCAACCTAATGTCCTAAAGTTAATTTTATTCTCGGCCGGAGGCAGGAGGCCGAATATTCGGAGATCAGAATTGGTATTCTGACGCCGGCACTCCGAACGAATAGTCGGCTATTCGGCTATTCGGGTCCAGCCCAACCGGACAGTGAACGTCGCTAAAATTGCGGCGCTCGGTTGTGATTTGGACATACAACACCACTTTATTTAAATTGCTTTTAGTTACTGGATCCTGAAGAAACGCTCTCTCATCTGGTATGTACAGCAAAATGACAATAAACTTGATTTAATTTGATTTCTTAGCTACGCAATAAACTGTTAATTTGATGTGTTTGTACTATGCTGTTGCAGCACAAATCGCGGCTAGCGAGCGACGTAATTAATAGCTCGAGTAGTGTCCGAAATGATACTTTGCCGAGGTGCTCCCTATATAGTGATCACTACATAGTGCACTATATAGGGAGCACTATATAGTGCACTATGTAGTGATCACTGTATAGGGAGGAGGGAGTGAGTGGGTGATTTCGGACACAGCCAGTGAAGCGCGGTCAGCGCATGTCGATCTGGGCTGCCAATAAAGCTGCTGAACTGTCCTGCCGTTGTGGTGAGTTATTAGCTCGGAAGATAACAAAACATAACGCAAGCATAAAGTAATTGTAGACCAACAGGGACCTCACCTACACCAGGTACACCTGCAGCTTATGCTACTTACCTTACTTCACGCCTGACACATGCATTTGCAGGTGCAGCTCAAACCTCAGCACTTAGTAAGTTGTGTCAAAAGTCACAATATGACAAGAAGGTCGTTTTTCACCCACAGGAGCCATGGGACCTTGTCCTCCTGGATGACCCAGCTCAGAAAATGAACAAACTGGCTCCAAGATGGAAAGGGCCATTTGTCATTTTGAAGCGCATGACAAAGTAATGATAAAGTAATTGTAACCCGACTGACCCACGCCTGGAGACGAGTGAGCCACTCAACAGGGTTACAGTTACATCCCAAGTGGGAGGCCTGTATATGGTTTCTGATAGAAACAATGTGTCTGTATTGCATCATTTTGTAGGTACAGTGCAGTCAAAATGTATGACCCTGAGTTTGAACTTGAATTATCATCCAAGGTCATATGTAACATCACCAACAAAAAGCCCCAACATGGTTGCTTATCTGAGCCAAATATCATAAATCTACCTTCCATCTTTTTGAAGGTATACAGCATTTTTTAAGTGAGCTCTGACCTCTTGTGAAGCTATTTTTGCACTGACTGACCCCAAAAGCTAATCAGTTGAGAAGAGGCCATGGCTCACTTGTAAAATATCGTGTAGAACCACAGAGACTGTTCACACACACACACACACACACACACACACATACAGAGAGATTTGACTGATTACTATTATGGTTGCATTATTATATTCAACACAGCCCCTGAATGGGGACAACTATAATAGTGTATGGCCAGGAGCGATCATACCAGGGCTATGAGCAGCAAAGGGAAAAGGCTACAGAATAAAATATCTTGCTACTAGAGACAAGGATGATCTATGTAACAGACCAAGAACCACATGGTGGTGGACATTACAAGGCAACATTTTCAAATGAAACACACTAAAGTTAACACTATGAAACCACACTAATGTAGAAGTGACAGAATATGCAACACAGACTAAATCACTGGCCAGTGGAAGTAGCAATGTAACTCACACCGCGATCAGAGAGCACACTACAGGGAGACAAGACTAACTCTACTCAGCTGACAGCAGAGGTTGGGAGAGAGAGAGGAGTGATCACTACATCCATGTAGCTCTACCACTTTGGGCTGAATCTATGGCACAGTCATGTCCCCTCTGTAGAATATTAGGATTGGGAATAAAAAGAGCCTTGAAATGAAATGTGACATTATGAAGTTAATGTCTCCTAAAATAAATAAATGTGACAGCATGAAAAACATCCCCTGACATAAAAAAGTGACATTATAACATAAAAGTGTCCTGAATTAAATAAATGTGCCATTAGAAAATAAATGTTACTGCATTGTTACACTTATTATTATATATTTACTTCCTTGAGCTATTTATTTCTCAGCCACATTTATATTGAATAAAATAGCATTTGATACAAAATGGTCACAGCAGTGAGGATTCAGCAGTGAATAGATAATGGATGGATGTTTTTGGATTGTGGGAGGAAGCCAGAGAACCCAGAGAGAACCCAGGCTGCAAGGGGAGAACATGCAAACTCGACACAGAAAGATCCTGGGTGTCCTCACTGGGACGTGAACCGGCAACCTTCTTGCTACAAGGCAACGGTGCTAACCCCCAAGCCACCTTGCAGCCCATGATGAGAATGTGAGAAATAAAAATTCTGAAACTTTAAATGGGGCAAAGTCATCAAATTCAATCAAATCAGGCTCATCGACACCTCATTTCACCAAATTGCTGAGAATTCTGATGAGAAGTAACTGAAAATTCCAGGCTTTTATTGTTATTAGTTTTGAAATATATATATTAAAAAAGAAAACACCTATTTTGTGGGAAGTTGGTCAGGATAATAGTTTACTGGGGCTCAGTTACATTTCAATGGCCGGCAGGGACAACTACATCCCTCTGCTGATGGCCCTCTACTTTGTTTTATATGAGGGTTTGGTCTTCCATTCAGTCTACTCTGTCAAGATGGTAGTGGGAAAAATGATATAATCAAACATTGCTAGAGGCCAGGCTCAAAGGCTGATGTGGTTGTTATTGCTAATTATGTGGAGAAACTTTGACGTGTGCCAGCTGCCTTATTGTGCAATATTTACTGATTGTAGTGTGCACAGGTGTTCTAGAGAGATTTAATTCCCTCCCTGTCAACATTATCTGAGAAGTAAACTGTGAGGAGCTTAAGATGGGTGAATATGATATATGATAAAATAAAAATTTGTCACTTCTTACCCCTTTCATTTTCACTTTTTATACTTTTCATTTGCTGTGGGTGTAGTCATATGATAGCTTTCGCTTCCAAAGCCTCCACAGAGACTAACACTACTAAAGTATATCAGACACAAGCGATTTTTCCCAAGTACATTTACGCAAAACATGTGCAGGGTATCTTTAAAAACCCAGAAGTGATGCTACTTGTTTTTTTCCCCTTTATTTCTGTAAGACAGCAACAGGTTGTACAGAAATAAGGAGTCAGGGTTTTCAGAGGAGACCCCACAGCCTTCATTCACTGCATTACCAGAGTGTTTTACAACTAACTTTAAGGCTTCATATTGCCTCACTCCTTTTGAACTTTGAGTTCCAGACAAGCCAGTAGAGACCATAAGCTTATGAGTGAAAAAAAATTAATAAGATGACATAACAAGTGTTCTCATATCAAATATCATTTTGGGGAGTCACTTCACATGGCACTTTCATGTTGGCTTCATTTCAGACTTACAGCTATGTCCGATGGCGAGGTCCATCTTTCTGAAACAGTCTATGTTCTATAATCTGACTCACCAGCCTGCCATTTTCACCATGCATTTCAGAAACTTTCTTCGCCTCTTCCATTATCTACAAGTTATTGTTTTCAAAATCACCTCCACTAAGGGACAACAACCTCTGAACCTATACCTCTAACCTATATGTTGAAAATGGTTTTGCCAAGATGTGTTTTTTGCAATAAGACAGGCTTGCTTGGTTCTTTCAGTGAAATAGCCAAGGAGAGGACAGAGTTGCCTGAAAGGAGCAGTCCATGTAGCCTTATTCTTGTAGAACTACATCTGGTGAGTCAGACTGGACTATGCAAAACTTAAAGCCAAATTATGCTTTTCGCAAGGGTACACATGACATAAATTTCATTTTCCATCAAAATCCGTGAAGGTATGCACAGACCTCTCTGAGGATTACAAAGTACAGCCAAAAATTTGTGATCATGCAGACCGTCTGCAGGGCAAGCCTGCCAAATGTGAGGGGTAATGTGACCAGACTGCTGTAGACCTATTGTAGTATCAACAGAATCACATGTGCATTTGCAGTCTGCTTTAAAAATTTGCATTAGTCTGTGCACACAGATGCAAAAAGCATGAATTGTCCCTTAGTATGACTGACAGGATATAGAATAGAATGCCTTTATTGTCACTATACACAAGTACAATGAGATTAAGAGCAGCTCCTTCAGTGCCATACATAATAAAGTACAAAGACTATAGACTATACCTGCCAATTAAGCCTGTCAATGGCCATGCTTTTCTCATGGCTCTTTCCTTTCCCTCCACTATCTGTGTGTTACTGTTTCAAAAAAGTCCTTGCTACCAGAAACAGCAACCTCCAAAATAATTTCCCTGATATTCTGAGGAGATGCTGCTGTTGCCTCCTTTATTAAGCTTCAACCAAAATGATTGTGATTGGTTTAAAGAAATACAAGCAAGCCAAAGCATTTTTCTCCTGTAGCAGAATGATAATGAGGAGCAGCCAGTCCTTTCTGGGCTGCAGAATGGTCTATCTATGGAAGACTAGTGTGTCTATGAGCTGTTAATGAGTGCTGCTGTCTGTCTTAGCCCCTTGTAGAAAAGCTTCCTAATCTCAACGTGTCTTGTCCAGGTTAAGAAGGGTTACATTGGAAATAAAAAAGATAAACACGTCAAAGTGTGACTGAGGTGTTTCAAGACTGCACGCGTTCTTCGGGACATTTAGCATTTTATTGTGGAGGGCACACACGGAGGTGCGCATGTTGCTGTGACAGCGGATTTCCACACACTCCTGTCTCTGCCACGTCGAGCTCCGTGGGGACCCGCAGGTTCGTAACTAAAATTACTGCACTCTGTACCGTAACAAACCTGACAACTCGCAATCCAGCAGCAACAATTGAGGAGCGGGTCAGAGCAAAGTCTCTCGCCTGTGACTCCAGCTGAAACATAACTGAGCGCCAGGAGGGTTGAACCGAGGGCAGGGTTGTTACTCACGTTTCCTAAAGTTGGTGCGAGCTAACAGCGGCAGTAAGAGGCGCCGTCACATACAGGAGCGTAATGTTGACCAACTCCGTCAAAAGCGTATAATAAGGCATGAGAGAGACTGTGTACAGTTGTTTGTCTGACTGTCTGTCGGGTGTGTCAGGTATTGAGCTAGCTAACTCCTGCCCTCAGTCCGTGGTAAACTCTCGGACTTATTTGTGCCGTCTGTTTCTAATGTTACAGCCGGACATGACTTCACTGGGCTGAGCCACTCTTCAGCAACAGTGTCAGATGAAATGTTTTCTTACATTTTTCTTTTCTTTTCTTTTCTTTCTTTCTTTCTTTCTTTTTTTAAAAAAAATCTTTCGTTACTAGACTACAGGAAGTGTTCCTTGACTTAACAACCAAGGTAATCCTGGTGTCACATATCAGGAACTTCCTAGTTTCCTCAACCCTTTGGTTTCATTCCCTCCTATATGTTCAATTAATAGACACATGCTTTCTGCGGTTTCTCAGGAAACAGATGACGATCCAGTGCAATCTGCCTGTTTGGCATTTGGTGCAGTAAATATGAGTTGTATAGTTAGAGTCTTAGCTAGAGGTTAAATTTAACAAGCTTACACTGCATTAATATTTACAGGTATTCTGTTTGTAGTGAGTGATTATGCTCCTATACTTCCTGTCCAGCCCATAGGTCCAAAACTTTGGAAGTTTTGATGCTCATGGCTTATTTTTTATAACAATTGTTATGCTGCTACGCTTTAACACATGAACTCAGTTTAGTTTCAGTGATCAAAAATTTTCTAATTTGTGTGTCAGGGATTACAGTTGTACTCATAAGTGTCTACTTGTCAGGTATATTGAGCAGAGTAGTAAATTGAAATAATTTGAGACTTGATATGAGTGATTTTGCACAGAAATGTACTCACAACAGGCTGTAACTTTCAACACAAGTGCTTGGAATGTCAGTTTTTTGTGTGATCTATAACAAGCAACATAAGCAATATCAATCCTTTAAAAGTTTTTAATGTTAGTTTTTCTTTTCTTTTCTTTCTTTTTTTTCTTTTTTTTACAGCTAGAAGGCTTTACTTCAGTGAGTGTCTGGCTATTTAATTGAAACATTGAAAAAAAACCCTCATTACCATATTTAGTTTATTTGGATATAATAATTCTAGAATGATTGGGCTGATTTTGTAGCAGAGTGCATCTGCGTCAAACAGAAAAAATATACTTTTTTTTTTTAGAAGCTTAAAAAGTCATTTGGAACCCTTCTCATATGGGCTAACACTTGCAAATGAATCCAAAATGGTTTAGATTCATCACACAGAGCTTTGTGCTGCTGATTTTAATCGTCAAAGAAATTAGATGCATTGCTTGGATAGTGGCAACAATTGGAACTACAATTGACATTTTTTAATAAAAAAAAGTAAAAACTCAAATCAAATCTTTGCTGCTGTGCAAGCGTGACCTCTTTGACCCTAGAATCTCTTGAGTTATGTTCTGTTTGACAGACTTCTGTTGTAGATTGCCATGTAAAGTGAGAACTGATTTTTCTTTTTGTATCAATCAGCACAAAAAGTTGCAGCATGATGTGTTTGAGTTAATTTGCCTTACTCGTCATTGCGCTTCCTGTGATGTGACTATTGTGCATACACATATAGCAGTGTTGATGCTTAAAAAACACTATTGTACAGCCCTATTACAGACTTCATTGTTTCCAGAAATGATACAGGGACAATATTAACACTACCACCAGTTAGTTTGCCAATATTAGATTGTACAAGAGTAGCATGAAATGTCCTATGAGCTGCATGCTTTTGTGGTGTTGCCTGTTTGCATGCGTCTAGTTCTGTCCATGGGGCTGATGCAGCTGTCACGATGTCACCTTAGTGACTTTGTTTTGCACTAATAGCTGACGAAGGTCTTGGACTGTTTGTGTATAAACTGTAAAGTTTAATAATGGGGTGACACTACGAAACTTTAGCATACTTTGCCATTCTTTTGGATGATACTTTGGGGTCACAGTAATTAAAATTTACTGAAGAGAATTTTAATTGTCATTTGCAAATATACAGTACAAAAAGCACATCAATTCATGGATTCTTTTAACATTTAAATATTGACCTACTCAAAAATAAATCCATTGTTACGTTGAATAATCTGTTACAAAATAATAAAAAATAAACTTTGATTGTCAGTGCCCACCCATAAAAATTTTGTGCATGACCAGTTACTTTTCTTTGGTGCTAGGACTTGGCTTCATGCCTTTAAATTGCTTAGATGTCACTTTACACCTTTTGTAAAGGTGTAAAGCCAGTCCACAAGCTGGCAAGAAGTGATGACAAATGGTGAGGGAGAAGCATATCTAGTATTAATTGTTGACGAGATAATGATGCTGCAGAGAAAAGACTAGGCCACCAAGCAATACCTGCTGCTCTGCTTTTTATGCTAAGTACAGTCAGGTCCATAAATATTTGGACATTGACACAATTTTTAGCATTTCGGCCCTGTACACCATCACAGTGGTTTTGAAATGAAACAATCAAGACATGCTTTAAGTGCAGACTTTTAGCTTTAATTTGAGGGTATTTACATCCCAATCAGGTGAACGGTGTAGGAATTACAACACATTTAACTGTCCTCCAACTGGTGCTCTTCACCTTTTTAAGGGACCAAAAGTAATTGGACCAGTGGCTGTTCAGCTGTTCCATGGCCAGGTGTGGGCTATTCCCTCACTATTTCATTTACAAGGAGCAGATAAAAGGTCTAAAGTTCATTTCAAGTGTGGTATTTGTGTTTGGAATCTGATGAGGTCAACTTGCAATATGAAGTCCAAAGAGCTGTCACTATCAGTGAAGCAAGCCGTCATTAGGTTGAAAAATCTAAACACACCCATCAGAGAGATAAAAACATTTGGTGTGGCCAAATCAATTGTTTGGTACATTCTTTAAAAAAGAAGAAGAAAAGAATGCACTGGTGAGCTCAGCAATGCCAAATGACCAGGAATACCACGGACAACAAATGTGGTGGGTGACAGAAGAATTCAGGCCAGATCAAGAACACTCTTCAGGAGGAAGACGTATCTGTGTCAAAGTCAACAATTAAGAGAAGACGTCACCAGAGTGAATACAGAGGGTTCACCACAAGGTGTAAACTATTGATGAGCCTCAAAAACAGGAAGGCCCGATTAGAGTTTGCCAAAAACCATCTAAAAGTGCCTGTGCAGTTCTGGAACAACATCCTATGGACAGATGAGACAAAGATCAACTTGTACCAGAATGATGGGAAGAGTATGGAGAAGGAAAGGAACTGCTGAAGATCCAAAGCATACTTCCTCATCAGTTCAGCATGGTGGTGATAGTGTAATCGTGTGGGCTGCTAGTGGAACTAGTTCTCTTATATTTATTGATGATGTGACTGCTAAAAAAAAAAGCAGTAAGATGAATTCTGAAGTATTACGGGCATTATTGTCTGCTCACATTCAGCCAAATGCTTCAGAACTCATTGGATGGCGCTTTATGGTGCAGATGGACAATGACCTGAAGCATAAAGCGATAGCAACCAAAGAGTTATTTAAGGCAAAGAAGTGGAATGTTATGCAACGGCCAAGTCAATCACCTGACCTGAATCCAGTTGAGCATGCATTTCCCTTGCTGTATACAAAACTTAAGACAGCAACAGCAGAGGCCTGGCAGAGCATCATCAGGGACAAAACCCAGCGTCTGGTGATATCTATGGGTTAAAGACTTCACGCTGTCATTGACTACAAAGGATTTGCAACCAAATATTAAAAGTAATAATTTGATTTATGATTATGTTAGTTTGTCTAGTTACTTTTGGTCCCTTAAACAGTTGGAGGACAGTTAAATGTGTTGTAATTCCTACACCGTTCACCTGATTTGGATGTAAATACTCAAATTAAAGCTAAAAATCTGCACTTAAAGCACGTCTTGATTGTTTCATTTCAAATCCATTCTGGTAGCGTACAGAGCCGAAATGCAGAAAATTCTGTCAATGATCTGCGGACTTGGTTTACCTCACGCCACGCAGGTCTATGCTGGTATAGGAATATCCATCTCCACTCATCCTTTCATTGCTCGTTGCCGTTCAAGCATGTCAGCTCACCTTCAGTTCTGCTCAAACACTGTAAAACTGCTCTACATTACACAATGGAAAATTGTAATATTGGAGTTATTCAGCCATAGATGTGGTTAGCATCGTTGCCTCGCAGCTAGAAGGTCCCTGGTTCGGGTCCTGGTGAGGACACCCGGGATCTTTCTGTGTGGAGTTTGCATGTTCTCCCTGTGCAGTGTGGGTTCTCTCTGGGTTCTCCTGCTTCCTCCCACAGTCCAAAAACATGTTGAGGTTAACTGGTGATTCTAAATTGTCTGTAGGTGTGAATGTGAGTGTGGTTGATTGTCTGTCTCGAAGTGTAGCCCTGCGATAGACTGGCGACCTGTCCAGGGTGTCCCCTTCCTTCACCTTAAGTCAGCTGGGATAGGCTCCAGCTGCAAACCTTGTGAGGATTAAGCGGTGTATAGGTAATGGATGGATGGATGTTCAAACCAGAAACCAATTCTGAAGACAGGATTGGTTCCTGAGGTTTGTTATGTATGAAACCCTGAAAGTCTGAATCAGTGCTTTGAAGACTGTTATCGGTACATTGCAGTTCAAGGTGGAAATGCAGTGTACCCTGATTTTGACTGCTTATTTTGGTCATGATGTGTCTTGTAGCAAAAACACCATATAGACATTTTACAAGAAAAAAAAAGGAGCGGGTCTTTAGCAGATGATTCATTATCTCTAAACAATGTGCTTTATGATTAGCTAAAAAGACCAATGAGTCCCCTGTCCTTTTTACTTAACCTGATCAGACTTAAGGGAACAACACATTAATTCATGAGGAGAGGGTAAGGGGTTGTGCAACAAATTGGAATGTACTTGTGGGGAAGTAGTGCATGTTGAGGGAACTACTATATATAATAAATATTATATTATAAATAGTTGATTACATACTTATTTATATCCTTTGATTGACATACACATTGATGCTGATTTGTCTGTCCTCGCACAACAAGCATTTCAGGCTTATTTACCTCTGTTTAACCTCTAATAAAAATCTGAGGAGAAATCTGGTCTAGGAGCTTGGTTGGACTGAATAGAATAGAATAGAATGCTTTTATTGTCATCATACACAAGGTACAACGAAACGGTATGTTGGACCCAGATTATTTAGTTATGTGAAAGGTTTCAAGATTCCGTTTGAAACCTCCTGAGTTGCTTACAGTATTATTTACTTAGGTGCGACACCACAGCCTCCATTTTATTTACCTCTGTTTCCCCATGACATCACGTAAGCAGGTGCTCTGCTCCCTGATTTCTCCCTCTCGGGAAATAATCTTAAGAATTTCCTGTAGTGTGTGATATGCCATTATTTTTAATTCTAGTCTTGTATGCATTTCTGAGATTAGAGAGAATATCTGTGAAATTTCTCCCTATGTGATGCAACCCAATTTCAAAATCTGTAATGATTTTAGAACTCCTGTGGTGTGACCCCAGCCTTAGTTAAAATGGAACATCAGTTACCCTCCAATGATCTGTCGTAGTTCAGTAAAATGGGATCATATGTAAAGCCTCACCACATAACCAAAAGATACTACAAATTACAGCGAGTCTTAATCCCCTTTCTTGTTGACCCTGTGCTTACCCTTGATCTCTTTGTCCTCTACTACATGTTTTAAGCAACTGCTACTGTGAGACCACTAGATTGTGTTTTAACAATACATGGTAGATCTCTGTTAAGACTGCTACTTTCAGAGAAGTTTGTCTCATTCCTCAGTTTACAGCAAATGTTGGGTGGCACACTTCTAAAAAGTTTTTGCATGTTGCATTATACTGAATCATATGGAATGTTGGATGCAATGTGTGATGGTCAGTCTTAATCATGACAAGGTTTGTGATGCAACCTTTGGAGGACCACTGTTAGCTGATTCTATCCAGTGGAGTCACTTTACTCAGCTAACAAGAATCTCACTGAGACTGTGATCAAAGTACCTTTTACTCTGTTTATACAAAAATGTTTTATTCATGAGTTGAAGTTTATGATAATTTTCAGTACAAAATCAGCTTTATATGTAACCAGCTCTGGGTACATTCATTGTAATGTAATTCAGTGTAATGTCATGCTAGGGAAATTTAGAAACTCATTTGTTTACACAGAGAGCTGTTTAATCAGCTTTAAGTGAGCTAGGTGTATTCTTCAAAGTGTGATAAAAATGTATCTTTTTTTATTTTTTTTTGGTAATTGTCATGACTAACAGAGTGGATTTTATAATGTGTTAATGTCCAGTATGGACAGGAGGACTGATTGGAATGCAAACATAGACACCTGGTAATGGTTTTAAGACAGGGAATAATAGTGAACTTACATTTTCAATGCAGTATTGATTTTCTGTTCTTAGCTTGGCAGTTTACTTAGATGCACTGCTACATTTTTTTTGGTGTGATTTTGCTTATCATATGTTGCTTATATCCTGGGCTGCAAGGTGGCGCAGTTGTTAGCACTGTTGCCTCGCAGCAAGAAAGTCACCGTTTCGCGTCCTGGTTGAGGCACCGGGATCTTTCTGCGTGGAGTTTGCATGTTCTCCCCGTGCAGCGTGGGTTCTCTCCGGGTTCTCCAGCTTCTTCCCACAAGTCCAAAAACATGTTGAGCTTAATTAGGATTCTAAATTGTCCATAGGTGTGAATGTGAGTGTGCTTGGTTGTCTGTCTCTAACTGTGGCCCTGCGATAGACTGGCGACCTGTCCAGGGTGTCCCCTGCCTTCACCCTGAGTCAGCTGAGATAGGCTCCAGCCCCCCCACAACCCTAGTGAGGATGAAGCAGTTCATAGATAATGGATGGATGGATGGATGCTTATATCCTAAGTTTTGGCTGTGACAAACTCCTCTTGTTTCCACAGCTATCTCTGGGCCTGTATGGAGGCCTGTTTAAGGTTGAGCATCCTCTACTCTGCCATACATTGTAACATCATCTCCTTTATCGGCTGAGACTCTCCGGTTTTACTCAAGCAAAACATTTCCCTTACTTGTATCTTTTTTCCGTCCCATTGACAAAATGAAGTAAGAGGATTCAGGAAAACCTAAGATATAATAGATATAAGACGTCCTACCTCTAAACTATCATCTGAGGATATGTCAGTTTCTCACGGGGAAAACAAATTTACATCACCCCTCTGTAGTGCATTTTCATGGTTTCATTCATTTCAATTTTTGAATTTTTTCTGTAGCCCAATTGTTTTTTTTTTTTACAAAGTACAAGATTGGAAAAAACATTAAATATCAAAATGGTTTCTCCCACACACACAAATATTTTGTCATTTTAACTATAGGTGAATCAGAAAAACAAATTAGGAGTCGTAGTCTTGAATTCAGTTATTTTTCTGTGCACTAAAAAATTAAATGTTCTTGATGTTATTATAGTATCAGAGCTACCTGATCAGCTGCAGTGTCCAATCACCAACTAATGTTTAATGTATGTGTCACAGTCGTAAAAGACTTCTGTGAGGGCTCTGCATTTTTGCTTATGTCTCCCTCGAGATCTCACCTGCTCCTCGCTTCTGTGAAAAGAAACAGAAGGCCTGGACTTCCAGTTCCCTGGTGCAAAATGAATCCTTCTACCCCTGGATTCACCTTTTGTGACTAAAACACAATTTGGAGGCATTAAAAAATACTAATAATAACAACTCCCATTCATTAGGAAGTTTACGAGTGTGTTATTAGTCTGACCTGGAACACTAATTAATTAAAAACATATTGAAAAAGTAGAAATGATACAGGAGAATCATTTTAAAATGTTTTTGCAGTGACGTTCATGTCTGTTTGAGGAAGTTCACGGTAAAGTGTCTACAACATGACTTGTCTCATGATTGTGTACTTCTGTCTCTGTCAGGTTCCTGTGAGCACAGTGAAGACATTATGAGGCAGCTCAAAGGAAAACCCAAGAAAGAAACGTCTAAGGACAAGAAGGAGCGGAAGCAGGCCATGCAGGAAGCCCGACAGCAGGTGGCTACTGTGGTGCTGCCCACACTGGCTGTAGTCGTCCTGATTATCGTTGTTTTTGTCTATGTGGCCACCAGGCCTGGTGCTATAGTAGACATTTAAGTTGTACTAAAGAGACATGAACTTCAAAAACTGACTGGGGTTTGACAAATGGCCTGTGGCTTTACCCAAAGGATTACCCCCATCATGTGACAGCAGTCCCTCAGTAGGCCAGTGACAGGTCTACATTTGTCTTAAAGAAAGCCTCCAAAGTGCGTGCGTTCGCTTTAAGCAGGATTCCAGCAGCAAAAAGAAGAAACTGTTGCTCCTTGATGCCTTTTGATGAATGAGGACAACATCATAGCGAGTGGATTCATCTTGATGTCTTACAAAATTATGCAATATCTTACATACCAAAGGACTCACACAAACCTTGCCAAGTTTGACCAGAGGTGTTAAAAATATGTAAATGGATGAATGGTCACAGACAGTTTTCCAAGTCGATGCCATTGTAAATTTGTGAAGTCAATGCAATATGATCCCGGGGTCAGACATGTACCACTCTTTGGGCAGAGCTCACACCTACAGTATCTGTATAAATGATATGTCTATGAAGTGGCTGACTTCTTGGAACAGCTGAATCTTAATGAATGTTGTTGCAGAATATGTTATCTCAAGTCTAGTAGGTTCAAGCACACTCGGATTTCTCTTTTTTCCATGTCTATGTTGGCCTCTTTGTTTTCATTAAGTTATTGACAACCACCACTGACCTTTGGGTTACTCATAACATCTCTGCAGATACAATAAGGTGCCTTAACAGATTTGCAACTGTATTATTGCAGTTCAATAAAAGATTTTTAACAAAAACAAACAACTTTGAGTTTGGTTAGTATTTTTATATTCTTAAGTACTGCATTTTTTCTGTATTTTTTCCTTGTCGTGCAGTCAAACAGAAGTGTGTCAAAGGTCAATAAAAATGTACCTTATACAATCTGACTGTACTGACATTTGACCTTTTTCTGACTGAAAATTGTTTTAAATCTGAAATTGATCTTAAGCACCATCCGAATGGAAATTGGTGTTTTTGTCACTGCAGCCCTTTTGCTCACATTTATGCAGGGTCTAGTTTATATTGTGAACGTAGGATTAACTACCAGGACAAGTGTTTTAATTATACACACAGGGGTTTTTATAATTTCTATGTTAAGTCTTGTATAGGCTGGACAAGCACAGCTGGTATTTAGATTCTATTCAGTATTGTACTTATACCCTACTTCTGCTGAGCAGATCCCCTAGCCTACAAATCTTTAAAAACAGCCGACAGATTCCTTTTTAAAAAGATTTCCTAAAAGAGCTCGTCACTTTATTTATTTATTTATTAAATCAGATGTTATTCAATCAGGAGTATTTGTTTTGGACCATTACATTCAGTGATGGTCAACAAAGAACGGTGGCACTCTATGAAATAAGACATATTATGCTGTACTTCCTGTTGACCAGTTTAATTGTTCTCAGTGTCAAATATAGGCATCATATTGTGTCTTCAGAAAATTCTGCAATTCTGCCATTTGCTTAAAATTACTCATTGCAACATGTCATACTTGATAGATATTAAACTGCTAGTGAAATGACATGTCAGTGACCCCACAAAGTGATGATGTAACTAATTTTGTCATTTACTGCTCAAAGTGAAACATTAGTCAAAATGTTAATGTTATGTAAGTATCAAATAGTGAATGTGGCAACAACAGAGTATTTTCACACACCCTGTGCCCTTGCTTAATTTCTGTCAAAGTGTAACTTACAAACTACAGCTGGTAAAACCTCTGTATCCCATGATCTAAATGATTTCAGAGGCTGTGTCCTTCTGTTTCTTCAATGCTACTGTTGTTTTCCGTCTCCACTCTCAGTGAATCTTGGCTGTAGACCCACAGCCATTATATGTGCAATTTCCAGATGATGATGATATTCAGTCAGAATTATCTACTTAAATGTGTTTAATCACAAAAAAATAAAATGGATTAGTTTTCTTTCATCTGGGTTTTAACCAGCTGAGACCTTTTATAGAGAGTTTGCAAATTCTCCTCATGTCTGCGTGAGTGGCCTTCAGGTGCTCTGGCTTTCTCCTACAGTCCAAACATTTGCACTGTAGGTCAACTGGTGATTCTAAATTGTCTGTGGGTGTGTGTGAGTGTGCATGGTTGTCTATTTCTACTTAATGGACTGGAGATATGTCCCCCACTGACAGCTGGGATAAGCTCAAGTTCTCTAGGATAAAACATATATAGCTGATGGATGGATGGTGTTGTCTCATCTTTATGGATTTAGAAACACTATAGGTGACACTTTTTGTTGTCCAAACAACCTTTTAGTTAATTTTAGTTGTAAATCGTAAGTGTCCAAATTGTGTGCATTTTTGCACGATGCTCAAACTTCTAAACGGACTAAGAATTGTTAATGAAGCAACAAAATCCATTGTTAATACTGAAAAAACTCTGATAGGCCCGAGTACTTGCCGCATGCGCTCTCAGTAGGCTGCAAAGTTCGCAGTTTTCTAAATTGAGACAGGAAAAATGATAATAATATTTCAAAATAAAACAAATAAAGCGGTCGAAAACTGATGCAGTTGGTTGTTGTAGATCATCTTACCACAATTGTAGAGTTATTCTTGCAGAATATTTGTCGCTCTACTTTAAACTTTTAATGGCCTGAAAAGAAAATGTAATTTCTTTGTTTCTAAACTAAACAAGGGGCAACGACAAATGACGAACGGCAAATCAAATGAACAGGGGAATTTCAACTTTCTATAAGAAATTGTAGACCTGGCCTTTCAAGTGCTTTTTATGTTTCATTTTGTTATATTATCGTCACATGTATGTTTTATTGTATTGGAAAAAAACTCTTAGACATCAGCCGTTACTTTGAAGGCTTTGCCTGGCAGTGATGTTTGCTTGCTGCCACCTTGACGCTACAACGCCTCCCATCAGTTTCTCTGAAGAAGACTTCCGGTTGTGTGTCATGGCGGTGGCATGGTGAATCCTACAGAAAGGAAAAAATACTCACCCCTGCTGTCCTTTCCCATCGATTCAGGACAAATTTCCATGCATTACTAAGCCTATCAGCTCCGTCCTCATACCTTGGATTTACCAGCACAGCGTTGCAGTGTCCCTCCGCCCGGCCATGGCGGCTCACAAACCAGTGGAATGGGTCCAGGCCGTGATTACTAGATTTGATGAGCAGGTAAGATGGGCTGATTTGGTGGATGGGTGTAGCAAGGGTTGGTAATCTTGAGGCTCCACCGTCACACTGGTAATGTTACATGTATACTGACGAAGTCCCTTTTCCCGTCAGGCCGAGTTTCTCAGCTGAAATGTGTTCTGTATTGCTCGTCCCAGCTGCAAAGCACTGAAGATGTGCTCCTTCAAGCTAGCGCCGTCTCTACGATTAATTAGCAGATTCATCCCACATTTCACCGGGCTTTGTAGGGACCTCGTTGCTCAACTGCATAATATCACACAATAAGGCAATGTGTCAGGCATATTATAAGTACAGGTCTTAGCTATCGTTTTCTTTCATACCAGTGAGGTAGCTAACATTAGCAGGCCTAGCTATCTAATGTAAACAAATAAGATGTGACTGGCTAGCACGCTGCATTCATATGAGCTAACAAAGTTACGGACTTGGGAGGAAACGTCAGGACCAATTATTAATGCAGATCTCCTGCTAGCTAGTTTGTTAACAACTTTGGTCAGCACGTCTGCTTGATATGATATGGCAGTTGAAACAACAACAGCAAATCCTCATCTGTTAACGAGGAATCTGTAGCTAGAATTTATACGCCACTGATTTTCGAAGCTGTTCTTGCTTTTTAGTTGTTGCCTTCAATCACCACATATTAGCAAGTTTTGCAGACTTTGCCTCACTTGTTGTTATATTGAGACATGCAACCCAGAGATTAAAGACAATCAAGCAATGTGCTTAATTTTTAGTGAATCAGTGTGATTGGGTAGACGGACAGAGAAATAAAGATTGTTGCCTTTTTGTTTTCTCTGAGTGTAATCCGGTTTATTAAATGAAATCAGTTTGGAAAAAATAAACATAAAGACAAGTGTTGGTAATTTGAGAGAAGTCTGCTTCTGGCGTTAATTACTAGAGATAATGGCTTGTAGCTGAGGTTTAGCTAAACTGGGATTATTACCTTTGGAAGATTGTGGCTGTAGGTGTTATATAGACGTCTAGATTATTGTTATGGTAAGCCCTAACTAAAACCTTTCAAGCACTTTAGTGTAGGCAATTTCAGTTTGTCTCTCAATAAGCATGCTTTTTCTTGTCGATGCAAAAATATTGAACTCTTCTTAAGAAGCTGAGCATCCTTTGGTGTGCTTGGTGGATTGAAATGACGACATCAATGACAGTACAGTGAGTTTGTCAAATGGTTTCGGCTATAACCTTCTCACCATCATGTATTACATTTTTCTACATAATACCGCTTCACAGGCACTTTTAACATCGTAGCCCTATATTAAAATTTAAAGTGACCGTCATGTTTAGATACTTCTGCCAGCTGAGTAGTGGTCCATACAGTACATATAGTGTGCTGTCTGGGTCAGTATCCTTGGAGAGAAGAGTGCAGGAGTTGATCTGTTGTGGTAATATAGTCTGTATGAAATAGGTGGATGTAGCGTTCAAGTCTGAAAAATTAAGCAAATGCAGAGGTGGCTTGAATCTACATTTTGTCCCTAAAAACAGGTTATACCATAAAGAAGTGTATGAGAAAATGGCCGTACTTCTGACTTGATTTTTCTTACTTAATAAACATTTTACCAATGAGTTTATGGTCTTAGTTGCGAGTTTGAAATCTTCTTTACGACAGCATGATGTTCATTTTGTAAAATAGCTGATAGAGCAGCTTATGCTTGAGGCCCTGGCTACCTTGTGATCGGCACATTGCTACTATATGGGCGTGCATAGTGTACTGTACTCTAGTTCTCAGACAGCTCCACCCCTCGTTCCTCTCTAACACCAAACATCTAACCTAATTTATCACTTCTGGCTCCAAAAAAACAAAAGGGCAGTGGACAAAGTCCTTAACTTGAGACTTTAAAACGATAGTTCAAACACCGATGGGTGATGTCATGGTGGCTATGTCCACTTCTTTTTTACTGTCAGTGTGTGGAAGGAGAGATTGGACAACCTCTTTTCAACCATGGGATGGACAAAACCTTCAAGTTTAGCTGCAGCTTCCAACCAGTAGCCTTTTTAAAGCAGTAGTTCATCAGAGAGATGTGATTAAAATAGAAACTTCATAGAAACATTTGGACGGTTTTTGACCTTATTTTGCTCGGCAGTGTTTGCTTTCGTCGCTCACAATGCAGTATACAGGGAAACTCTGCCAGTCAGTGGTGTATCCAAACCCGGATTGTTTTTAAATAAAGAGTCAGACATTTGGCTTGTTTCATGTATTCAGTAACTTTATCATTTTTCCTGGTGCCCTAATCTGTTTAGTTGTCATGGAGATGATTGCGCTTTTATCACGTGGCCTACTTAAGAAATCGGATTAAATCTACCTGTTGTGTTAAAGTGTATCTGCAAAGATAAGTTAGAATGTGTGGCAGATAATGGATTTTGTGATGGGACTTTTTCTGATGGTTTCATTTTTGATTTGTTCTTAGGAAATGCAGATTATTTTCTCTTTTTTTGCACAATTACAACAGTGATTAAAGGTAAAGAGCAGCTATAACATACATGCAAAATGTCAGTGTTTTGTTTTTTTTGTTTGTTTATTACCTTTGAATCACTGTGATACAGTAGAAAATTGAAGGGCCAAGCAGAACTGCGTCAACTAAAGTACATTGCTCACAAGTACAATGAGGACTTGTCTGCCTGCATAGAAATTCTGATCCAGATTGGAAAAAGCATTGCAGAAATGTGGCTGACTTCCTGTTTATGTCCTTGCTGCCAACTCTGTCACAGTCAAATGATCTGCAGTAAAGGATGCGAGTGTTTCTGACAGAACTTGAAGAATGTGAAATGTTCACTCACTACTTAAACAGACTGAGATACCTATTGAACTGTCTTGCCTTGTGACTTGTGAGCAAAACAGAGCCAAACCTTTTTTTAATTCATGATTATCAACTACACGACCCACATCTAGGAATGTGCAGTGCAGTAATGCAATGAGATGACACTTACTTGAGGACTGAATACGTTTTTCACCTTACACCATGACTGTTTTCTTTAAAAAATAATCTTGACCAAGGGCCCTCGAATCAACCAAAGGGGTAGGAAACTTATTTTCTCAACATGCTGCTCTCTGCCGTCGTTAGGCTTCTGTTAATGCAATTACAACACTTTATGCAATTGTAGCACCATCAAAGCCTTCCACTGGCCAATGTTTTTAAAGTTTTTATTTCAAAGAAGATATAGATTGCAGTGGTTTGAGTGTGTCATGTTAGCAACTGCGAAATGCTTGACTCAAAAAGACTTGAATACATTTCTGTTCTATTTTGTGAGTGTTGAGTATTGAGGGATGGATGGAAAAAAAATAAACGACCTCAGTGAGTGATTAGAGGGTGAGGTGCATTATGAGAAGCTGTTTTAAATGAAATGGCCAACATGGATAAAATCTTTTGTCACAGTAAGTGCTAATATGCTATTATCATACTGTAATACAGTAGTAGCATTCCAATGTGTAACTGTAGCCTAATTTCAGAACTAGGATGGATGATATCAAGGATGACCAAGGTGAAACCACTGCACCTTAGAGAGCTTAAGGTTCAGAGTGGCTGGCCAGGACCTGCTATCACTGGACAGGAACCCTGCACCAGCCTTTCAGCCTCGCAGCATACCGTCGGTCAGCTCTTAAAGCAGGCCACTGGGAGTGTGTCATTCAGATGATGGTAGTGGAGGACAGTACACAGGGTCAGGGGAGTTTTTAAACCACAAAGCCTGGCAAACGCTGATCCCAATACTTTGGAAACATGGAGGGCAAAGGAGCTCAATGACAAGCTGGTTATGAGCCAGAGAATGAGTGCGCTTGAAATTTGTTCATAGAACTGAACTTTGCCTTTTCATTACGTTTTTTTCATGGTGTTTTGCTTCTAAGGCTTTTAAGTGAAAAATCATGTTGAATTTAAACATTGCCATAAGCAGTACTCATTGATCTGCAATGGTCTAATGCACCAAGATATATTAAGGGGAAGTCAAATTCATGTTTCTCATGCTGAATTTGCACTGTTATTGCTGCATTGCCTATGAATAGTCCTTTATGGAAAAACAAGTGCCCAAATGTGGCAGGCATGATTACAGATTTCATGTCTAAATTGGGCTCATTTTTCCAGCTAGTTCACTGCATAGTCGATGGGCTGTTTCCATGTTGTGATCTTAGAATCTGAAGTTGACCTACTCTGACGTTAAGCACATTGAATTAAAAATAAAATGTATTTGGGATGTTAATGATGAACTGTTTATTAAGTTCCATTAATAATTAAGTGTGTTAACACATTAACTGATAAGACAGAAGACAACAGATATGGATGTATTGTAGATGTGCTGTTGTACCTGTTTGCACCATCAGGTGGAGCCTCTTACTGTTTATTAAAATGAAGTTACAGGTCTGTTTGCTGATCATAAGGGTCCTTAAAATTAGTGCGCTTTCCTGCGAAGTAACTGCAGTCGTGTTGATGAACTCTGTAGGAAAAAGTTGGGAAACAGGTGTCTGGTGACTGTCCTGTTTAGCTAGCTACCTTAGGCTCATGATGGGTGGCTATGGCTCAGGTGGTAGAGCAGGTTGTCCTCCAATCGCAAGGTTGGTGGTTCGATCCCCCGCCCCTCCACAGTCGAAGTGTCCTTGGAACCCGAAGTTGCTCCCAATGGCAGCTCTGTTGCCATTAGTGTATGAATGGGTGAATGAGAAACACATTGTAAACACTGAGAAACACTGTAAGCGCTATATATATATATGTGACCATTTACCATTTACCATAACTGTAAAGTAGGCTGGGAGTTGAGTGTCTGCTGTAGCTGCTTTCTGCTGCTAGATTGACAACGCTGCTAATAATAAGGAGCAGGAGGACTCTGATTACATGTTTCCTACAACTTTCAAACTAAAGTGATGAAGTATATTGACAGACTGGACTGATAAAGTTGCTGCCGCAGTATTTGGGGATGTCTTTTACTAATGAGTAGCTGTTTCCACCATCTGGACTCATGTTAAGTCTAGTGGACACATGACTCTATCATGTAGATCAGCTACAATATAAACCTGCTGTGAAAACATTACAGGCCATTTACTATAAGACTGCAGCTTGTTTGCGGTGCTTTACAGTAGCAATTTTAAAAGAAGTCTTTTTATTTATTTATTTATTTTATTTTGAATTAGGGAACCTTGTGCTTTCTGTATCCGTTCTTCAACTTCTTAATGACCAAGCTAATTATGTAATTAACATAAAGTGTCAGTCAGATAAACAATTTTACTAGCATCCAGTGTATTTCATTTATTTCAACAATTAATAGGCCTTTAATTCAGTTTGTTATTCACAGAAATACCTCCAATAATTGTGAAGCTTTTGAAAAACTGAAGCTTAAATGGGACATTTTAAGGCTATCTGAGACAGAAATTTTAGCTCATGAAACTTCATAAATCAAGACATTATCAACTGTTGAGCAATTGTTGTTTGGTTAGAATTGTAATATAACTGTACTCTGTAAATGAAAACATGACAAATTCTAGTATTGGCAAAACTTCTATTTACAAGTACTTGGAATGCTCTTACATGCTCGTACTGCACCGTGATACACATACATGTACTTTAACCAGTGTAACAGTGTCAGGGAGCAAGACCCTATCATGTACACTAACCTGAGTATAACACAATGTCATGGAGTAAGACCTTATCATACATGTGGGGTGAAAGGTCATTATTTCTTCACTTTAACCAACTATATTAACATTTTGGGGCCAAAAACACAAAAAAAAACAAAATCCGATTTGAAGAAATGTATTATTTATGACAATAAAAACCACAAATAGTTTTTTTTTTTATATAAAATCAATTAAATACAAATATATACAACTATATATAAAGCAGGTGTGGCTTTCTTTCTGTTTTTATCTGTGCCACTCCTGAAAATAATTTCTGTCCAAAATGAGGCAGACAGCCACATTACAGGACCTGCACTTCCAAGGACTTTCTTTCGCTTCGTTTTGTCCGTCACAAAAAAATCAATCACAAAAAATGACGGAGATTTTGAAAGAAACGCGACGCCCGCAGCGCATATTTCATGTGCTTTTATTTTTTACATGTTTTTTGTCACGCATGTTCATAACATCATATCTCCGGTTTTACATGGTCTATCGACATGAAACAAGAACCGGGAGAGAGTTTAAAGTCTGCACTTTCGAGAGACGTTGACGGCATCGCCGTATATACGATAGTTTTCCCTGCTGTGACGTCTCAAACATGTCATGATTATATCACGAACCCAACAACCCAAGTTGCCTTTGGATTCCCTATGAGTAAGCAGGAGGCGATGGTGGGAAGGAACTTCCTGTACTTACTGTTTATTGTTGTCATAAGGTTGTAGTTACTTTTGTTTCCAAGCTCAGCCACATACATTGTGGTTTGGCTTCCACTGACCAAACATTTTCTTTGTCAACTAGTAGTCATTATTTCAAGTTTTCTTGTCGTTGCACAGTTAAGTGGTATTTGATATGAGGTGAAATGCAGCTGGCCACATAGAGACCAGCACAGCCTTATTGTCGCGTGAACAGATCTGTGGGTGCGTCCACAGTCTGATCATCTGTGTGCGCGCACGGACACGAAAAGCGTGAATAGAATTTGTTATGTGATGTTAATTTAAAAAAAAATTAAAAATTTAGGCTGGCTTTGACAACTGCCAAAGGGACTACCGATGAAAACTAGCTTAATTTAGCTAACTCGGGCACGTTTACGTTGTACAATGTTGATTAATGTGCATTGTCCCTTGTCAACTAAATAAATAAAGTAAATAAAACAATAGAATAGGCTCTTTGGCTACTAATAGACGTGTTTGAAATGATAAGCCATGTTTGAGACCGATGAATATGGAGAATATTTGCTGGCAAAGCTTGTAAGTCAACTTTTAGGGATGGTTCTTTATCCTCTTAAAGTAATCCAACTCTTAGATTTACGAACCAACGTATGTACTAACTGTCAGACTGCAGGGACCAGCTGTGTAAAGGATAATGTTTGTCCTTGCTTTGCCAGGCCATTCTGTAGAACATCATTTTCTGGCTGCACCACACTGTTATTCTACTATAGAGGAAACAATGCTCTGGCTTGTTTGTATTTCTTTAAACCAATCACAGTCATCATGGGTGGGGCTAAGCGAAGGATGCAGCTTGGTTGGTGTTCAATCAAAATATTGATGGTGGAATTGTTGTGGTGGAACATTTGATTGTGACTAAAATAGATAATTCACTGAAAAACTTAGCAGAGCTGCCTGACTGCATGATCCAAATCCATGGCAAAACTTTCAGGATCAGTTTCATTTTCAATGTGGTAGGTTCAGCCTGAAACCTGTTGTTGTTTCCCGTAGCAAAGAAAACTGTAACATACAAATAGTGGAAGGGAGGAGAACTCACAACCTACATCTGGTGAGCCAGACTAGTCATTCTCATCAACTAATGTGGGATGGTATCTGAAAATGTGAGTGCAGGGTAGCCCGTATTATAATAAAAGCACATCAGAAGTTTGAGGGGCTTCATTTTTCAATTGATCCTCAAAGGTTTATTGAACTGATATTAACCTATATTAATAGTTTGTCATACCATCTTGAAGTTCTACTTTAGGTAAAGAGGGAATTTATGTTAAATAAAAAAAGACTGGTCATAAATAGAGTGAAAACCTGTTTTCTTCGAAATTTGTTATCAAATCTTGTATTTGTGGACAGAGATTGTTTTTATATCCAATTTAAAGAGCTAGTGGGGCATTGGTTCCTTTGCTGTTCAATTAATTCCTTTTCAGTGGGTGGGATTGATCTGATTGCCAGTCCACACTGCCCCAAGTACTCAAAACAAGGGATATTCAGTCCACCTTTTTTAAGTGGCCTTTGCAGCACTTCTTTATCCCAAGTCGTTTGTTTTTCCATATGAATTGTGAGACAAAAATTTAGTTGTTTAAGAAATAGTTTAGGGGCTAAAAGTGGCAGCATCAGGAGAAGATGCAGGTATTTTGGCAATTTTTAAAAGCAATTCGTTTGCCCAGTTAGAGACAAAGGTGAGTAATTCCATCACTTGCATTCTTTTTTTTTGCCCACCTCATAGCTATCTGTTGTTGCTCAATCCTGAATGGCATCTAAGAGAGCCGAAAGACACCAGCCCTGTCTGGTGACTGGTGGCATGATAAAACGAAACCGGCAAAGGTGTCCTTTAAATTTATGCTCTTGGGTTTGTATCTATTTAGTACTAAATGCCTATATGGCTAACTGGATCTGTGATTATCCTGAGGTGAATAAGGTGAAAGCCCTTTATCACCTCTTCTGTTTATTTAACAATGCCCTCTTTAGTCTACTTATAATCTGATAGTGTAGGAAGATCATAGTCATCCAAATAATGCTTTATTTATTCGTTACATCCTTGTGAAGTGTATAAGGATTAGTAGTAAGAGGACCTTAATAATCTCACTAGGATTACTTCATTACATTTGCTTATCAATACTACTCTTACCGATGTTTCTAAACGCCTCACGGTGCAGGCTGCGGTAGATGCTGCTAGGTGGCTGTGGTGTGCTCAGTTGTGTGAGCAAAAATTGCTGTGAAAAAGTTAAATAGGGTGTTCTTATGCCAGATTTGTCCAAGATGATCTAAATGCTGTTTTCTGTGAGAAGGGAAAACCAAGCACATCTTTTAGAAGTGGAGCGCTTTTTAAAATGAAACAGCCTGTCGATTGTATAGTGGTTAGAAGCTAAAATTGTGATTGTGATGAATAAATATTAAATTTTGCAGCCCTGCAACTGTGTGAGCCATTGTCATTGAATGTATTGTTTTTCCTGTTAGTCTGAAGCTTCCTGTCTGCACCTGCACTCTGATCATCAGGTGTGTCTGAATTGGAGCTCTCCGTCTCTGCCTCCTCCTCCCTCAGTTTAGTTTGAAGAACGCACAACACCTAACTAGCACCAGGCAGGGACAGACTGACAGAACTGTGGAAATAAAAATTCTACTTTCAAACCACTAAAATTAACGTAGTAGCTAGCTACCCATGTTAGAGCAATACCAAAACAGCCTAAAGATCGGGTCTCAAAAATAGATAATAGATTGCATATGCATATTTGGTGATAGTCTGAAGCTCTGTGGTCCTATATACAAGTATACCTTGTTTATCAGGTGCATCTAGCTAATACCATCCAGTTTCTAGGGATTGAGTGCTGTGTTTTTTGTTTGTTTTTTTCAGGACAGATGTTGATATTGATTATTACCTCTGCCAAGGAAGTTATGTTTTCGCCGGCATTTATGTTTGTGTGTTTGTTAGCAAGATAACTCGAAACGTTATCAACGGATTTTCATGAAATTTTGAGATTATTTTCTCATAAAACAGGAAATGCTGTGATGTGTCACAGTCGTGCAGAATGCTGTCGTTGTGCTGTTTGTCCACTAGATGGAGCTCTGACTCCATTCAGTCCTCAGTCCTCACTGCTGTCTTCTCAGTAGTGCAGGAGGAAGCTACAGCCAGGTAACATTACAGGAGTGGGCTGAGCGGAGCTACTGACAGATAAATTCATAACGAGGTTGTTGACATTAACAATGACTCAACATGTCTCCTGTTTCAGTTTAACTCTCTTTGTCATGTGTCATGACGAGTGAAGCTTACTTTGTTGTGTCGGTCATGCTTTTCATTTATGCATTGCTAAAGTTGTGCTAACCTAGCTAAAGTTACTCCCTGTCTGTTTATGTTAGCAATAACATGGCTGTAGTTATGCCAACCCAGCATAGCGTTAGCTGACAGCTTAAAAGCCAGTAAGTAATGGCAGAAGTAATGTGTAAAGTGTACAAAATATTTGAGAATACAGAACGACCGTTCATCACTCCGTCAACTTGTTATTAATGATATCAATATTAATTCAAATCCTAAAGGTGTGTTTTGATTATCCAGAAATCCAATAGTGTGAATAAGTGAATGCAGGACTTTAACATTAAATCACAGTGTGGGTAGAAATGAGCTGCTTGGTGGAAGTCTGCGCTCTTTGAGTGCTTTAATAGTTGGTAGCTGAGAAAGGCCTATAGCCGATGTCTGGAACAGATATACATATTAAATGCCATATAGTACTAGGATGTGATGGCAGGGAACCCGTCATTTATAACTAGTCTTCTTTGTTAATAAGGACTACTATTCCTGAATTTCTACATACATACTTTAAATATTGTATATCAACAATATGTATTAGCAGAGGACATGTCATTAAGAACTAGATTACAACATTAATAAGAGTTACTATAAATGAATGTGTACAATAGAAATTACAAAAGAAACTTCTAAAGCTAAGGCACAGATCAAAATCACAGCAAACCTTTCAGTGATAGCCGTAGCCTAGCACCGTCGGCAAAATAGGTTCCAGCTGCACCGCTTGTTAACGCCTACAAATAAATTATTGGGTCCGTTTCTGTGTAAAAGGCAAACTAGACATGCTCGACATTACAACTTCAGCAACATGTTCTAGCTCACTTTGAAATGCACCTCAGCTAATTCCCTGGAATATGCTCATCATGTAAACAATAGATGTTTGTAATTGGTTGTTCCTTCTGGCATGTAATAGCCGATCAGTTAGTGTTGTTGGTGGGACATTGCTAGGGACCACAGAGTGACTGCAGAGAGAGAGGCAGCTGCATCAGAACCAAAGTAGTGCATTGAATTTATTTTGCGACAATCGGTCAATAAAAGCATTGATACCAAAAATGATACAGACCTAGATAATTGGTCAGGGCGATAATAGGTCGATCCCTACCATTTTGTTCTGCTAATACAGACTCAGGTGGATGTGGTAGCAGCAGGCTACACAATGCATTCTAGACGTCTTTCTTCCTAGCAACATTTTACGGTTCCTCCTCGCGGATCCTAAGGCATTCCCGGCCCAGACTGCACAGAGTTACGAACAAAAGTTTACATAGCCTTGTAAAGACCATGAAACACTTGTCTTTGCCACAAAAAAAATAAAAATAAAAAAAATCATGCATTTTAGTTCTTTCATAGATTTATTCTATGTCTTCTGCAAAAAGAAGACCCAATCTGCTAGGTCAAAAATATGCATACAAAAACTTGAGTTATCAGTTTTGGTGATGTAGACAGTTGTGTTAATCTAATTTTCGTAGTGGCATGGCCTCTTAACTCGTGAGTGATTATGATTGTCTATAGCTGCTGTTTTCTCTGAGCCAATTCAACTAGGACTTGTTTGGTGCACTCATCAGACTTAGCCACAAACACTAAAAAGGAAAAGTCTGAGGAGCACAGCATTGATCTGAAACAGCAAATCATCAATTTGAACTAGTCAGGAAAGTCACTTGAAGCCATTTCGAAGCAGCTACGGATCCCAAAATCATCTGTGCGACACAGTTGTGTAACTGCCAAAAATGTATTACCTGCTGCTGAGAGACTATTGGTCGGTATGGCCAACCGCAAACCAAGACTCAATAAAAAGTAGGTCTACAATAAATCAGAAGCTGCTGGAACACTGGTGTCAATGACACTCATACATGTTTCACATCACTGTGGGCTGAGAGGCTGCCATCCAAGAAGGAAACCTGTCCTCTAGAAAGGAGGTTCCTCAGCCAAAAGAGAGTAAGTCGTCTGACTCAGACACACTTGATGATGAGAGTGCAGGTGCAGTCAGGAAGATATTGAGCCAGCAAGCTAGCCAATTACAATTGCTGACGCAGTAGCAGGGCTGCAGAATTAAATAGTTATTAATCACAATCACGATTTTTGCTTCTAATCTCTATTTGAAAATGATAGACTGCAGTCTTTACATTTTAAAATGCGCTCTGGTCCTAAAAGGCGTAGCGCATTTACATGCAGTGTTTTCTGAACTTCTAGAAAAACAGCACATGTAGATAAATTCACTTGTTTTCATCTTGGACAAATCTGACTTTGGAGCACTTTATTTCATTCTTTTTTTTACTCACACAGCTGTCTGAGCACATGGCAGCCACCTAGCAGCATCTACCACAGCTTGCAATGTGAGGTGTTTCGGGAACATCGATAAATGTGGTGCCTATCGATAAGCAACTGTTCAGCTGGTGAGGTGTTTCGCCTGTGACCGGGAGGAGTTGCAACTAACTGACAATGTTGGTCTAGTGAAAAATTTAGTCTGGAGCTCTGCCATAGATGAAGGTTGAAACTTAGATTGACTAGCAAGGTAAATTAAAAGCTTTGCCTTGAGCTCAGCTCCCTCTTTACCACAACAGTCCAGTGCAACACTTGCATTGCTGGTGATTCTGCTCTGTTTTACCATCACTTGTGAACAACTTCCTGAGATATTGAAATTGTTTTGCCAGGGGCCGGCAACTCACCATTATGCAAACTGCCCCAGTGTGTGCTGTAGGCCAGGATCTGATGAATCCAACAGAACCACATCATCTGCAAAAACCAGAGACACAGCCCTGAGGTTCTCAAACAAGACACCTTCAGGGCACAGCCATGAGGATTAGAAACGAGGGGCAGAGTCCAAGTCCCACTAAAAACCTGTTAAAATTTGTTCTGAAAATAGAAACACAGCTCTGACTTCGGTTATACAAGGATTGGAGGGTTTGTGACAGCCCCGGTACCATGTAATCCTGCACTTCCTATCAGGTCTCCCTGGGAGACACAGTTGTAGGTCCTTACCAAGTCTGCAAAACACATGTAGACTAGATGATCAAACTCCTATGATCCCTTAGCAACTCTGCAATGGTAAAACTGGTCTAGTGTTCCACAGACAGGGCTCCAAGTGGACTACACGGTAGTCTAATAACAAGAACTATGTGTCCATGGGGTCGCAGCTGTCTGTGCGTGTGGCTGAAACGTAATAAAATGAAGACTTTAGATTGTTTTGTAGTTCTAGGGAGGTGCACCTAATAAACTGGCAGCAGAGTATGTGAGAGTTTTACAGGAAGGCTAGGCCTGGCTGCGTGAAACAAAGAGCTCACTGACCACGCTGTGCTGCACTGGACTGCAAATAGAAGCATGACCTGTTTGACATTGTGAATTATCTACATGTGATGGTGTGACAGTCTGACTTCATAAGTGAACCATGGATTTTGTCGAGTTCCTGTCCCAAGACTTTCTATGAGGGGTCAATTTTTAGGTCTGAGACTGCTGACCAATGTTGAACAAAACCTTTGTCAAACACAAGAGAAGTGTATAATGTAGGATATTGTGAAGCAGATTACATGTGGTAAAGTGTTACTGTTATGTAATTACAAAATAGTAACTGATATGTTTTATCTTGTACATTAGTCACTCCTTTATCACCATTATGCAAGTGTCGATTTATTGGTCATTCCAGAAGAGGGAGACTATGAACATTTATTTAGGACAATGGAAAATAAAACATTTTTGTAAGATCTAAACCATTATTGTAGCTTGACTATTGGCAGCCTGATGTTAGCATGTAGCATGACATGAAGTGGAAAAAAAACAGAGCAGAGTGTTGAGTATGACTTGACTTTGTACTGAATTGGAGCCATAGAAGTGTATTACATAGAGTCTTATCAAGAAAACAGGTAAATATGGAGGAAGTATTGAGTTTGCATGATCAGCAAATATAAACAGGAGCTGATCAGAAGATACAGTGGGCTTCTTACTGAATTATGGACAATTATACTTTAGAAACAGGATTTATATTAAACTAAGGGTAACGCCTGTTTCTAGTATAACCCTCTCCAGGACCAAGGCATCTGAAGACCCTTACCAATATTATAGAATTTATGATGGTTACTGTTCTAATGTATTTTACCTTTAGTTTCTTTTCCGTCTTTTTAGATTGACTATTTAGTGGACTTTCCCAGTCTATGCTGCAAGTTCTGATTCTTCCCAGTACCACTTGATCAGTCGTCATGATCAGTTTTTTTTTTGTGTTTTTTTTTCCCCCCAGAGTCATCAAAAACAATTTTGCACTGGTTGATGTATAACCCCTTAATGCGTTCCTGATAACAGTCTTATGTTAGAAATGAGCCACCCGTTCTGCCTACAGTAAGCGCTAAGTATGCACACCAAAACTAACAAAACTGACAGTAATGGCATAGAGTAATGTCTGTCTGTTGTTTATATTCAGTGAAAAATAGGGACAATGGGATCCTTAACAAGGGAATGTCCCTGGAAAACGGGGATGTGAAGTCACACAGAATTGTTTGTTTTTTCCATTTTTTGGATTTTTTTGTTTTTATTGAAGAAAAAGAGGCATGGTATTTTGTTTTCTTGTCTTTTTTTTAAAAAAATAAAAAAATCTTGATAAACCATCAATCAATCCATCCATTATCTAGCCAGAGAACCCATGCTACATGGGGAGAAAATGCAAACTCCACACAGAAAGATCCCGGATGTCCTCACTGGAACCTTCTTGCTACGAGGCAATGGTGCTAACCACTGCGCCACCTTGTAGCCCTTGATAAATCATGATATTGGTCATTGAGTTTGCCATCCCACACGAATGAGAATGAAAGTGAATGAAACGGCTACATTAGCTGCTCCATGATGCTCATTGCTGTCTTAGATTTTGACTCTAAAATTTGAGGTAGCCACCTTCATATCACATTTATTCAGGTTTACAAAGGTTTATATGTAATTTAACTGAAATTAATTTAAAGTCACATGCAGTTAACTGGGCTGCAAGGTGGTGCAGTCAGGTAGCACTGTTGCCTCGCAGCAAGAAGGTTGCCAGTTCGCGTCCTGGTGGGAGAATCTTTCTGCGTGGAGTTTGCATGTTCTCCCTGTGCAGTGTGAGTTCTCTCTGGGTTCTCCGGCTTCCTCCCACAAGTCCACAAACATGTTGAGGTTACTTGGTGATTCTAAATTATCCGCAGGTGTGAATGTGAGTGTGCTTGGTTGTCTGTCTCTAAGTGTGGCCCTGTGATAGACTGGTGACCTGTCCAGGGTGTCCCCTGCCTTCGCCCTAGTCGGCTGGGATAGACTCCAGCCCCCCCGCGACCCTTGTGAGGATTAAGCGGTGTATAGAAAATGGATGGATGGATGTTTTTGATACAGCATAGAAATTAAAACATATGCAGTGATTTTTTTTTAGAGTTTATTCAAAAAATAAAAGCAATCAACTGTGTCAAACTGTCAATAATTCTTCGTGTAACAGATAAAGCACTCAAATGCTGAACAAGAAAGTTCCATATTTAGAAATTGAAAATAATACGTTTCTTAAAATGGCTTAGATGTAAGTCTACACTGTTGCTCCCTTTAGAATATGGTCATTTAGGGATTTATGAAGTCCCAACCATTCTTTTCACTCTCTCTGAACCCATTTTTTAATTTTTGAGACTGCATTTTAAAGCTGAAATTGCTAAGTCTTGACTTTGATTGCTTACTTCGTTCATGATGTGTCTTTTAGCCTATACAAAACACCACATGGACATCTCAACAAGGTACAGCACTTGATTTTCATCAAAGGGGCCACAGTGCTGTGTCCTCATTCAAACTGCACTAAGTAATGTTGCGGTTCTTTCTTTCTATCGACTCTGTGGATATTGCCATCTTGTTTGAATAACTTTGTCACAAGTGACTGGGGGGTGTTAATATTCAGTTTCTGCTCCACACAGTGTCCAGTCAATCAACCTGTACAGTATGAGTACAGACGTTGCAGGTTGTGGCTGCAGGAAGGTGTATTAAAGTGTGTTTTGTGAGTTAACACATTGTACAAGATTCATAAAGCCTCACCCATCCTACACGCTATAGTTAATAAACAACAAATTGATGCACTGCCAAAATGTTACAGGTGGAACTTAGACTCTACAGTTTTCGATTCAGGAGTACAGATATAGACATGGACATAAAGACTTCTGACAGTAACATTTTTAATCACAGAGCGTACTGAACCTAGAATGCCTCATACAGAATCAAACATCATGCACTGAAAGATTTGGTTGACTTCACTTTAAAGTGCAATGATCTGAAAAGTCTGTTGACTCCATCATTATTCTCTTTTGTTTTTTTCCTTCAGCTCCCAATTAAAGTTGGACACCAGAACACCCACACCAAAATCAGCACAGAGCACAACAAGGAATGTCTGATAAACATCTCCAAGTACAAGTTCTCTCTCGTCATCAGTGGCCTCACCAACATCCTCAAAAATGTCAACAACATGGTGAGTTGACTTGTTTTACTTATCTCAGGTAGTGAAGTGATGTTCCTGGTCCTTGTAGTCAAATGGAGACAGCAAGAGAATGATGTGCACTTATGCACAATGAACAACAGTGCTGATTACTTAATTTATTACTAATAATTATAAATGATCCCCAAAATGGAGACGGTGTAGCTCAGAAAGTCACACTGTGTACTTTTGTTCACCTCAGACAGGTGAGCTGTCACACAGAGGTAATCAGCTGCAGTTAAATTCTTTGTTACATAGTGGCCCTCCATGAGAGCTGGCAGGACATTTTTAAGTTTCTGTTGCTCATGTCACATTATCATCATACAGGGACAGAATTTTTTCTCTTCAGGAAATCATAAATATGCTAAGCAATGCACTAAGCTGTTTATTAGGCTGCTGTCTTGTATTTATTATTGCATTATGTATTGTGCATCACTTATTACTGTCCAGTCTTGTGTGTATGGCAAAATATTGCAAGTACCGCGCTATCAGTGACTGTGATGGGTATGTCCGACTAAAGCCTTAGAGCATGAAAGGAATCTACTAGTGCATCTTAAAAAAATTAGGACACTGAAAAAGTTAATTTTTTGGTAATTTAATTCAAAAAGATAAACTTCTAGACATTCTATGTTCATGACTCGTACAGTGAAATATGTTATAAGAATAAAATAATGTGTTTTTTTTTGTTTTATTTTGATGATTATAGTGTATTAGAGATTAGAGTGAGTTTTTTTTTTTTTTTTTTTATTTTTTTAGCATTTTTGCTGGTCCGAGGGAGTTTTTGTGTTTCGGGATTTTGTTCAGTCTTGATGGTGTGTTGGTTTGTGCGCTGGGTAGTGTGTTCGGTTCCGTGTCAGTAGTTCTGCGTGCGGTTTACTTTGCTGTTGTGGTTCAGCTCGTGTTTATTTTTGAGTTGAGGGTCTTTGTTTATGAGTCCTTTTCTGTGGCTCTGTTCGTTTATGGTCACAAGCTTTGGGTCGTGGCGAGATTGTGGACACAAGCGGCCGAAATGAGCTTCCTCTGCAGGGTGGCTGGGCTCAGCCTTGGAGATAGGGTGAAGAGCTCGGACATCTGGAGGGAGCTCGGAGTAGAGCTGCTGCTTCTTCGCATCGAAAGGAACCAGTTGAGGTGGTATAAACACCTGATTGGGATGCCTTTGGGGAGGCTTCCTCTGGAGGTCTTTTGAACACATCCACCTGGGAGGAGAAAATGGATGGATGGATGGATGGATGGATCGATGGATCGATGGATGGACCTGTGCTTCATGGCTCTTGATGCACCGACACCAGCCTCAGTCTTTGTGAAACTCTCCAAGTTCTTCAATCGACTTTCCTTGACAATCGTCTCAAGGCTACTGTCATCTCTGCTGCTTGCGCATCTTTTCTTACATCTTTCCCTTCCAGTGAACTTTCCACTAATGTGCTTCGATACAGCACTCTGCCAACAGCCAGTGGTCTGTAGTCAATCCTCCTTGTGGAGGGTGACAATGACCATCTTCTAAACAACTTTCAAGTCAGCAGTCTTCCCCATGATTGTGGTTGAGTTCACTGAACTAGAGTGAGAGATACACAGTGTTCATTCTGTTTGAATACTAATATACTGAAACTCAGAATGAAATATTCGGGACACTAGATTTCTGATTTTCATGAGCTGTACGTCATCATACTCAAAATGAAAGCAAAAAAAGCGTGTAATATTTCACTTTACGTGTCCTGAGTCTAAAATATATAAAATTTTCACTTTCTTAAATAACTGATGAAAATATTAAACTTTTTCACGATGTTTTAATTTTTGGAGATTCACTAGTGTATCAGAATAACACAATACCATCACTTTAAAGCATGAGGCAACAATGTTATTCTATGTCTGGAAGGACTTCAGAAACAATTTTGAACATAATACAGTCCAGTGCAACAGCACCCTTTACTATGGCCTCAGTGCTGAAACACAGAATTAGATTCAAACCTCTGTAACAGCCACACCTGATCATTATGGGCATTGTAAAAGTAGACTTCAGATCAGAGCCATCATTTTTAGATGATATTACACTGTGGAGTTGTACCTAATAAAGTGACCCTGGAATGCATGGTAGACAATTAAATAGTATGGCACAACAATAGAAAAAGGAAGTGGGTAAAGAGATCATGAATGATATTGTGGATAAGAGACTAAAATACATCTGTTCCTGCTTATTACCAAGACCCTTGATTATATTTAGGTCTGTTCAAAATAGTTCAGAGCTTTGCATGGATTGTACTGCTCTGGACTAAAATTACAGTTTTACAGAAGTGTTACCATTTTATGAAAATCTAACAAAACCAGAACAAAGCTGATGAGTGGCAATATTTGCACTTCTTCTTAGAAAAGAAAAGTTCAGATACGGCCAAATCCAATTAGATCATTTTAGCAAGCAGTTATCCTTAGGTTATGACTGCAGCTTGCCAAAAGTGACTGAATGTGCTTAGTTTGAGAAAACTAAATATAAAGCTTTGGTTTAAAATTCAGTACAGCAGTCAGTTTTGACTTTGACTGTCTTCACAGCGGATATTTGGAGAGGCCTCTGAGAAGAACCTCTACCTCTCCCAGCTCATCATCTTGGACACACTGGAGAAGTGCCTGGCTGGGGTGAGTCCTCCTTTCTGACCACGCTGTTTTGCTCTACAGGAAAAAAGAAAAAAACATGAACAACTTTTACAAATGTAAATCTATTTAGAAATGATCTGATCTCACCTCTTGACCTATGTCTACATGAAAAGCCTTCGTGTCGGTTGTTGTCTGCCAGATCAAGCCTCCCCCTTCTCCTGTGTTACTATGAAATCAAATCCATTAATGGTTCAGTATTTTTGTTGTTGTTTGTGCTCATGCAGACACAAACCTCTGTTAATGTACTTATCCTTCATCAATCACACCCTCCACGTCTCTGTGAGGTTCATTGGTGATGCAGGCCCTGATTACTTTCGCAGGCATTTGGTGGAAGTCTTGCATCTGATGGGAACTGCTCAGTCTACTGTACAGACGTTTATCATTAGCATTCACAGTCAGATGGAAGCCAGGTACCTTTCTGTATTTGCAGTTAGGTTTATGCTTCTGAATCAGAGCATCCAAATTCATAAAAATGCAGTTTTGTGATAAAGCTGCTGCTCCATTATGTGGCCAAATATTGTTCCAGTTGATGTGAATGTTAGTGCGGCACAATATCGTTGGCATCATTATCATTCTCAATACAAATGTATTTTTTAATACATGTCAAAATATGGGAAATTTGTGACACTATATACAAAAAAAACTTGAACTGTGCACCACAGTTAAACATGAGTACCACATTTTGTTAGATGTTCAAAAAACAACATGCAAGGTCATATTATAATCTTCTTCTGTTTGACGTCCATAAAGGATCATTTATTATTACCCAGACCTTGATATCTTTGTCCAAGTTGAGAGATTTTTGCCTATAATTCGAGTCAGGTTTCTGTATTATGTATTTACTTGTACTGAATCTGATGTGTTTTTAGCTGTAGATTTTTATTCCCTTGTAGCATCACAAGTTCAGCAAGCCAGCATTACTGCAGAAAGGATTTGAAATCAGTTACACTAATGTAGTAAATACAGATCCAAAAATGTCCATCAGTTCTGCTTCTGAATCTTTAGTACGCAATTTAAATGAAATTTCTCAGCTACTGTGCTAAGGTGCACAATAGCACTTGGAGGAATGATGATGGTTTAATAAAGTTCACACAAATCAGTACATCCTAGTATTAACATGTATTCTACTCATAGCAGAGCTATAGAGTATTAAAGAAATGCTGTGTTCAAGCTGTACATTTTTTTTTACTTGCTTGTAATTCTTTACGTTTTGCCTGTTTAGGCAATGGTTGCTTTAGTGTCACCTGAAATAAAAGTAATGTAGCAAAAAGCTAAGCAAGTCAAGTGTTGTTGCTAGGTTACTAGGGCTGTGATGGAATCGGACTGTTCTCGGTCAAGCTTGAGTCGCCAGTTCCAGGTTTCTTTCACCAAGTTTTTTTTCCCCAGGATATTTTTTTGTTTTTATCATTAATATGTTATTCAAAGTAGACCTTAAAACAATTCAACCCATTAAACTCCTGCCACAGCCACACAGGTCTCATGTTTTAGGCTATGGTTTGTTGTACACCATCATGGTACATGTGTCACATTAATTCAGTACGCTGTTCAGTAACAGTACCACTCTCATGGTTTGACTTGTTCCTTTAGATGTTTATGTATTCTGAGTTTCAACATGGATGATCAAATGGAAGAGAAAGAGATCAAGCCCTTTTTGCCCTCTCTGTCCTCCCTCCTCAGCAATCTAAGGACTGCTTGCGTCTGGATGAGACCATGCTGGTCAAACAGCTTCTGCCAGAGATCTGCCATTTCATCCACACATACCGTGAGGGCCACCAGCACGCCGCTGAGCTCCGGGCCTCAGCCTCAGCTGTCCTCTTCTCTCTTAGCTGCAACAACTTCAATGCTGTCTTCAGCCGTATTTCCACCAGGTAGCTCCTTTACCTGTCTGTCACCAAGTCAGACTGCTTCTAGGAATAAAATTTGTCATAAATCCCTGTTGGTATCTTCTTGAATGTATCAAATTTATCAGCTTTGTGTAATGTATCAGCCTCAACATTAAAACCACATAGTATTGTGTAGATCCCCCTCATACCACCAAAACAGCTTTGACCTGTCAAGGCCAGAACTCTACAGACCTCTAAATGTTTCCTCTGGTGTTAGGCACAAGATGTTAGCAACAGATTATTTAATTCCTGAAAGTTGTGAGGTGTGGCCCTATGGAACTGCCCTGTTTTTCCAGCACATGCCACAGATGCTCAATTGGATTGAGATCTGGGCAATTTTGAGACCTAGTCAAGACAGATTGACCTCCAAATTCTTTGTAATGTTGCTGAAAACATTCCTAACAAGGTGTGGCAGGAAGCATTATCCTGCTGTAAGAGGCCACTATCTGTACATTATTGTTTTCAAAGTCCTCTTTGCTACGGGAAGCAACAACAACAACCTTCAACTGTCAATGCTGTTTATTTAGACTGTGCAATAAGGTAGGTCTGCTTTTTTAGTGCATGCGGATTAGCTATTTTAATGACACTGGACACTTCCTTGCATGCATATGGTCCATGAGCACATGACCTGGTCACTGTTTTGCAGCGAATGAAGCCAGAGCATTTTTCACCAAAAAAAAGTGAGTTGCAGCCAAACCATTCCTCAGCACTGTCACTATGCTGTGGAGATAGATCTGGCTATGTAACACCTGTCTATCTGCATGATTCATCAGACCAGGCTACCTCTTCCATTTGTTCATGATCTAGTTCCGATATTCCCATGCCCCTGGTAGGCGCTTTTGGTAGACGACGGGGTCAGAATGGCCGCTCTAAATGGTCTGCTGCTCCATTTGTAGCAAGTGTTGATCCACTGTCTGGTCTGACATCTTTGTATCATATGTAACATAAGGTTTTCAGCCTTTTGTGCTGCAGATCTCACTCATGTGCATCTTTGAGCCTTGGCTGCCCAAGACCCTGCCACCATTCCTGTTTTGTTAGGTGCTAACCACTGCATACCCAGAGCACCCCACAAGACCTCCTCTTTGGAGATGCTAGCTGTTGTCTAACCATCACAATTTTTCTCTTGTCAAAGTTGCTCAGATCCTGCCGTTTCCCATTTTCAATCATTTAACACATGAACTTCAAGAACTGGCTCTTCATTGGCTGGTGAATATATCCCACCCACTGTCAGGTGCCATTGCAACAAAATAGTCATTTACTTAATCTGTGAGTGGTTTTAATGTTGTGGCTGACTGATGTATGTCACTCCAGTAGAGTCCATTTTCGTGGTACCACTAAATATGCATAAAACGTTAGTACTTTGACCACTATTGAGCTTTTATTGTAAGTTTGATTTTACTATTAATGTCATCATATTGGTTAGTTAAATTCATATGCACTTAAGTAAGGAAGGATATGAGGGAGATAATGGACATATCTCAATTCTCCTATTGAACTTCTTTTGACATTTGCTCGACCCAGAAATTGTTGTGCATCTTGAAGGCCATATGTCTGTGTTGGTTCTTAGTCATTCAGGTTATGGTAGTCCTAGGAATGGAAGAAGCTGCTTGGATGAGAGGTGAAACATCTTCAAGAACTTTAACAAGAAGTCCAGTTGCTTTTTTACTGAAGGTCCTAGGATAGTAAAGGCCATATAATTTCTATATTTTTATTTCTGCTCTGAAGAGCAACAAGCTAGGAAGGACCTCAGAGGAGCTATGAGCGAGGATACACAAGACTTTCTTGATTTTATAATTTGATTTGAATAATCTCACGGTCAGGGAAAGTCTTGTCTTTCAGCAATAAAAAAACAAGGTCGGGTGTAAAGTAAGTTTGTTTGGTTTTGTTTTGAGATAATTTACATAATTTCCTTTTTCAGTTTAATAAATGCAGGTTAATGCAAAAGTACTTCTACAAGTCATTAAACAGTGTCATTATAATGTGGAACATCACAGTATACAAACAGAATATCAACAAAATAAAATCATGTATAAGTCATAGCCGGTTTAGGAGCTTTTCAACATGCGTAGCTGTAGTGGGACATATCTGGTCTCAATATGAATATTAAATACAGGGTTTTAATGAATGCTCAGGTGCTTGGAAGCACAATCAAAACACACATTTTATGGAAACCTTTCATCTAAAGTTTTGATATTTTACATGTGAGTTGTTTATTTTATATATTTTTAGACATTTTTAAAAGATCATTTTAATGATTTTAACATTTTGGGTTATAGATGGAAGTACTATGAGAGTACATGTTCATAGTGAGCTGGATGATGCTGAAAAGAAGTCACATGCTCTGCATAAATAGTTTTCATTTCCAGAGGGAGGATACAAAATGTTGGACTTTATGTCTTGATGTGTTTGACTGCATCCACAGTAGCAGAATTCACATTTGTGTGTCTCCTCAGACTACAGGAGCTGACCGTGTGCTCAGAGGACAATGTGGATGTTCATGACATAGAGCTGATGCAGTACATCAATGTGGACTGCTCCAAGCTGAAGAGACTGCTACAAGGTCTGCTTTTAATGTTCTTACAGGTTTACATTAACAAGTTATAACATAATAGTTCCCTGTAAACAACCAAGAAATATGTTGGACTGGTTGAAGATTGAAGTCATGACATTTTGATGTAGAGAATTCCTGATCTAGAAATGATAAAAATGCGAGAGAGAGTTTTAACCATTCTTTGTGATGAATGTGCAAAGTCTGTTGTTTTTTTTTCTGTAACGCTGTTTGTTTTCTTTCAGAAACTGTACTGAAGTTTAGAGCGCTTAAGAAGCCTGCCCAGCTCGCAGTCATAAACAGTTTAGAGAAGGTACTTTTTCTTCCAGCCATTTCCAATACCAGAGTAATGCTTAATGCTTGAATAGCTCCCACAAAACGCTGAATGAATTACTGACATGTTACATGGTTGTCTCACTACAGGCGTTTTGGAACTGGGTGGAGAATTACCCAGATGAGTTCACCATGCTGTACCAGCGACCACAGGCAGATATGGCAGGTAGGAAAGAAATTAGACCACTCAGTTCAACTTTGACTTGATTGTTTTGTTTTGTTTTTTTGTAGAAATGTAGTCCATCTTCAAACTTACTTTCTGTCCAGTATTTGATTTTAACGTATTTTTTTTCTTGAAATACTATACAATCTCTACCGATTGCAGCTTTAAAAAGCTACCTAAGCAAGCCAGTTCTCAGTACTTAAACACACGATCCAAACCATAAATATTTGGATGGTTACACGTTTCTTCCCCTTTCCCTTCTTCAGGCTCTAATCTTAATACATTCAATTTAAAATAAAATAATGGATACGTTGAAGTTGGTAAGTCTCAGCTTTTATTTGAGCAGGCTTGCGTGAGTGTTGATGACATAATATAGTGCCCAAATTTCAAAGATTCAAAAGTAATTGGCATCTAGAAGTCTGTGGGAGAGCGGTGTGCCGTTTAATGTTACTTAATGCATAACAGGGCTCACGAATGGCTCAGAATTGACTGAGAATCGCCATTTAGATTGAAGTATCAGTACATGGTACAATAGGGTGAAAATGCCCGTAAAGAAGTTAATGAGGCTTAAAACATGTTTCCTTGTAAAAGATCAAGAGAAGATTTCACAGAAGATTCAGTACACGATGCAAAGCCCTGGTAAGCCTAAAAATAGATAGTGGCAATAATAAAGATAATGGCCGTTTGCAAAATCATAGGGAAACAGGTAGAGTTGTGCAACAACTATGAATTGATGAAACAAAAAATAACCTTTATAAGTTTGGTGGGAAGAGGAAAGTGTGGAAGAAAAATAAAAGAGTTGAACAGGACACTGATTAAAAGCACCATCATCTGTCAAATGTAGTGTTACTTTTGTTATAGTTTTGGTACATATGGCTACTACTGGAAGTACAACACTAACAGTTAGTGATTTCACTGCTGTTGGAAACACTGATAAATGTAGAGGTACATAGGAGCATCCTGTGTGCTCACATTCAGACAAATGCTTCAAACCTCATGGGCCACATTCTATTATTTAGTAAGACAATTCAAAACATAAAACCATGGTACTTTGACTTGTGCGAAGTGATTCAGAGAAGGCTTTTTCATACTTCAGCGTCAGCGTTCATCCAAAAACATCACAGATAGATTACAACACTATGTGATCTAAAATCACAACACACCTTTTAAACCGACTTTGCTCTTAAATCATTCATCTGCAAAACTCAAAATTCATCTGCAAACTTTACTACAATGAATGCAGACACTAACCACTTAGATTAATGTTTAGTGAAGCCTCTTTCAGACATTGAACATGAAACATTGCTAGCTTCTTCAATCTGTTGAAGTTTGAGTCAGCATTCTAGTTATTTAGGAGTAAGTCACTTTTCTGTCAATGCTCCCTATGGTCTCATTCAAACCCACCACAGTGCCAGAGAGTGTCACGGTATGGATGCAATATTTGTCATTCACACAAGACTAGACAATACACTAAGTGATGTGTAATGCATAAAAAGACAATAAGAAACTAAATCTAAGTTGATAGCAGCTGATCAAAGTATCCAAACAACTACAAGCCCAGTTTATCTTTACAATTTTTGAACAGTGAAACTGAAAGCGCAGGATTGACTCTTTGTGCTGTTTTTGGATAAAATATTGGTGCTGAAATGTGCAAATATTCTTCCACATCACTTCACATAATTCAGAATACTGTGACTTTGCACATCTGTCTATTAATGTGACGGTTCATTTCAGACTTGTATGGTGTTGGGATATTGTTATTTTACTGTTTTTAAAGTAGTAGTTAGAATATCATCACACACAGACATAATTTTAAGGAAATCTTAAATACACTACTCTGTTAGTTGTGTGTACAATTTGCAAAGCTGCTATAGTTTAGATTTCATCTGTTACTACATTATTATGTACTATACATCACTTGGTGTCTTGTCTGATCTGTGTACCATGGCTCTCTCTGTAACTGTAATGAGTGTCTGAGTGAAAGCATGAGGAACATTAAAGCAAAAGTGACCTATATCTGAGTTAAACAACGTCGTCACTTTAATTGACTGATGAAACCAGCAATCTTCCGGGTCCCATGTCTGTGAAGTGTCTTGTGATGCTTGTAGATCCAAAAAGTCTGTTGCTTGCATACAAAATAATAAATGTAATAATTGCTTGATATCATGTGTATGTGTTCAATTATCCAGAGACCCCAACACCTCTGGCATTATGTAGTAATAGGGCTTTATCTCAAATACAGTTGTCTCGATGCTAATGTAAACCCTTCTAAGTATAAATTCAGAATTTGAAATTGAAGGTGCTGACAGACAGATGCTGAAGAAAAAAATGTTTTACTGTCCAAACACTTACGGTCTGGTCTCTTTAGGTAGGATAATGAAAAACATTGTCACCTGAACATGTTTTTTTATTTTTTATTTGACTGCAATTATGTTTATGTAAAGTTTTGAATGCCCCACATGAAAGCCTAAAAACTGAGGTGCTGTCATTGACTGTGTGTAAATTGTGTGTTTGTGTTTTGGTGTATTCGCAGAAGCTGCAGAGAAGTTGTTTGACCTGGTGGACAGCTTTGCAGAGAGTGCCAAGAGGAAAGCAGCAGTGTGGCCACTTCAGATCATCCTACTCATCCTCTGTCCAGAGATCACACACACAATCTCTAAAGATACAGTGGATGACAGCAAGGCCAACAAGGTGGGAGAATAGTGCACGCACGCGCACACGCACACGCACACGCACGCACACACACACACACACATACACACACAGCTGAGACCTGCTCAAGCACTCACGCAGTTTCATGTCCTGTTGTATCCGCAGAAACTTTTTTTGGACAGTTTACGGAAAGCTTTAGCGGGGCAGGGTAGCAGCAAGCAGCTGACAGAGAGTGCTGCCATCGCCTGTGTCAAGCTTTGTAAAGCCTCCACCTACATCAACTGGGAAGATCACTCCACCATTTTCCTCCTGGTCCAGTCCATCGTCATGGATCTTAAGGTCTGACCAGTTAAACAGACACTTCCTTTTTTACGTTTTTGTCACTGCTGCTGGAAAATTCAGTAACAGTGACTTGAGTAACTTCATTAAACAAAAGTTTGGGGTCTTTCCTTTGGTTAGATTAATTCTTTAAGCTCTTTCCAAGCTATTCCTAAATCTAGTTTAAATGTGCCCATCTATTTCTATTTTGGTTAGAGGAGCAGATTTGTAAGAGACTCTTGGAAAATGATTTGAAGGTCATGTGTAACTTGTTTTGTTGAAACAGGAATACTCTAATGTCTTTTGGAGAGAAGGTCTTTTATTTTTTTCTCATCCAGAGTACTTCTGTTGAAATACGCTTTCTGTCCAGCTGACCTGCAGTTTGCCTGGACTATGAATCCAGCTTTATTTTTCTTATGCTGCTGGACAGGCTCTGGGAAAATGTAGGCTGAAAAGTTTGTGTATGTACAGTATTTGTAACGGACCCCCATAGTTTAATCTTTATTAGGGTATTGTAACAAATATGAAATTTATCTCACAAGAAATGTACTTAAAAACCGTAAAACCTGTAAAGTAACCTGTGACCCTCAATATTGCATCAGGCTCTGCTGTTCAACCCAGCCAAACCCTTCTGGAGGGGGACAGGCAGTCAGAATGCTGATGTGGAGCTCATGATGGACTGCTTTGTCTCCTGTTTCCGTATCAATCCTCACAACAACCAGCACTTTAAGGTGGACTCAAATGAAGTGATATTCATTTTTGTTTGGTTTGTAAATCTTACTTTGGAGCAGGTGCACAACATCCATAGCTCTCAGTGATGCTTATGATCGTCTATTTGTTGTTCTGTAGGTCTGTTTGGCCTCCTCTTCACCCTCCACCTTTCACTTTGTCCTGGTCAACTCGTTGCACAGAATAATTACCAATGTAAGTCTACAAAGCTTCTTTACACATAAGTGTTTATGGAAGTAGTTTTATGTTACTTGCCTTGTCATTAAATATCCTATGCTGTCTGCTTTCAGTCCCATCTGGACTGGTGGCCTAAGATCGATGCAGTGTACTGCTACTCTGGGGAGCTTCGCTTTATGTTCTCAGACACCCTCAACCGGGTGATCCAAGGCGCTGGCACCCACGCTCCACTACGTATGACACCAGTGAGTGGACAGCAACATTACTAACTACATTAATTGTTCATCATTTGTCTCAGTAACAATAACATTGTGTTTACCAAAGTAATGTCGAGATCAAGGAAATCAATGAATTCCATGGGTCCAGCAACAAAAAAAGTAGTCAGACAGTTGGCCATTTTAGAAACCATTTATTAATGTAAATAAAACCTTTTGAAAAATGTGAAATTAATAAAAAGCAACAACTAGTCACTAGTTTTTCTCAAACTATGTGGAAATTTAAAGAATGTGAAATAAACAACCATGGAAAGACCAGGTATGGAAATGAGTTGTGAAGAAGTCAGAGGTTATTAGTTGCACAGTTGAGATCAGAAATCCTTCCTTTACCACTTGAAATTGGCAGATTCAAAATAATCAAGAAGGAAGAGGAGACTGTGTGAGTTTTTGTAAATTAAAGTTAAAAATGAATCACACTTTGCATTGTCCTTAAGTTAAGAATATCGTCATTTTGCTAAATGAGGATATTCTAATTTAACTAAATATTTTGAGCTATATCACAAAGAAGTTACAGTGTTTACTTGGCCCTTGTGCCTATTGCAGACAATATGTGTTGTATTACCTAAATGCATTCAGTTGGTTATGAAGACAACGCATAAATATGTTTTTATGTTTGGTTCTGATTTGCTGCCGGGTCCGTTTACACTGCTGGTACTGCAGCTAATAACACACAGTATAAAAATGGATTCAGGCTTAAATGCACTTCATTGCAATCTATCCATCCATTATCTATACACCGTTTAATCCTCATTTAGGGTCACAGGGGGGCTGGAGTCTATCCCAGCTGATTAGGGTGAAAGCAGGGGACACCCTGGACAGGTCGCCAGTCTATCACAGGGCTACACTTAGAGACAGACAACCAAGCACACTCACATTCACACCTACGGACAATTTAGAATTACCAATTACATGTTTTTGGACCTTGTGGGAGGGACCCGGAGAGAACCCACGCTGCATGGGGAAAACATGCAAACTCGATGCAGAAAGATCCCAGGTGTCCTCACCGGGATGCGAACCAGCGACCTTCTTGCTGCAACAGTGCTAACCACCGAGCCACCTGGTAGCCTCTTCATTCCGATATCATATAAAATTATTATTTAAATATATGAAGTTTAAAGTTTAACAGCTCTAATGTGCAGCTGTCAGCTAGAAAAAAAAGCGGCTGCATTCATCTGTAAAATACATATATTAACACACAATTAACATTTTTCTACCTGCATTCCTTTCTTCCATTGTTTGTAGTAGCAGGGCTTTTTACAGTCATATTTTTTTACATTCCTCATAGCTCTTACTTAAAACAGCCAGTTGTTAAAAGTAGGTACCACATCATCGCTCCATTTTGCGCAGAAGAAGAGTCATATGATGCGTTATATGTCTCCATTTATGAGAACATGCACAGGGTCTGAAGCAGAAAGTTTGAGTTAACAAAGAAAGTTGATAACCACTGTCATGATACCCGTGATCTCTGACTGGGGCTTTGGCTTTGTCAACCTGACTTGCACAAAAAAAAAAAACCTGGCTATGTCAAACTTCCTTTGCGGTACAGTCTACAGCTAAGTCTTCTTCAATATCACAAAATCTGCCTTTAAACTTTGTCTTGCCTTGAACTAATATGTGACCCTTCGTTCTTTGACTTTATGAAACAGCTGTATCATCACACAGTAGCAGGATAAATACTGCCCCCAAACTAAGAGAGGGCCGGTACAATATGCAGGTTGTGCAGCAGTGGTAACTTCAGTAATTATTTACATCTTAGGTGGCATTGTGATTGTACATAACCTTATTAACCTAAATGCCTTTTAAAAAGCAAACAGCTAAGCAGATTTATTGTTTCTGTTGTGAAATCATTAAAATAGTCAAGCTCAATCAAGTGTTTTTTTTATTTTCAACAGTAGTCCAAATATAGTTTCCTCCCTAAGAATTACAATATTATCAAGTTTAACAAATCTATTGTTACAGAGATTTTTTTGGGACTTTTCATTGTTTCCTAGTAAATGCAATAATATTTTCAGTCGCGACATTACTGCAAACATGAACTGATACAATCGCTCAAGGAATTAACAATAAAAAATTATACTGTGGATATATTAGTTAGAAAGATTTGTGTATGTTGACATATAAAATATATTTAAAATAGTGGTGCTGCAGTGTAGCTGTTTGAGTCAATATATATTTGGGGTGTGTTATTGCCTTTTGGGACTTCAGTGATTTGTGAAGGCAAACTTTTTTTCTTCAAGCTAAAATGCCGCCTCATCCAAATTATAATACAAAGTGCAATAATACAATTTAAAATGGAGAATTTTAGTGTTAGCTTGATATTCAGACAGATTTAATTTGAAACATAAGCCTTAAAAAAGACAGAATTATTACACACTTCTTTCCAGAAACAGTATCTTGAGACAATCCACATCTACACCATATTGGGCAGGTGGTTTTATGTTGTGACTGATATTTTATGCAGCAAATTATTCCATGTTTGTTGATTTAGGCAGTACTTGGGACAGGAGGATGCTGTATGTTGCCTGCATGTGGGACTGAGTCAAAATACAACTTTTTCCTAGTTCATAGACAAAAATGGGGCTCAGTTTTTTTTTTATCATTGCTACATTGCCTTCATTTATTTATCAGCATCAAAATGAGACAATGGACTTATTTTATCTTAACTGTCACTCATCTGAATTAATTCAGAGTCTATAATTAACTTATTTGTTTAAAATGTTTTGAGGATGCTGTAATGCAATTTAAAAGCAGAGAACCTAAGCAGTGTCTTTCCTGTTGACTTGTGCCCTCCTACAGAGTCTGACATTCATAGGAAAGAAGACCACCAGCCTTAAGTTCAAAGAGAAAACCACAGACCAGGACACTCGAAGTTACAAGTGCCTCCTTCTCGCTCTGGTCAAGCTCATCCATGCAGACCCCAAACTCATGTTGCATGTGAGTCCACTCAACATTGTTGTCTGTACGACTCAGCAGCTAGAAACAACATTCATTTGTTTTTTGGGAATTAAGATACATTTCTTCAGTCAGTATATTCTTGTTTTCAGTTTTTGACAGCTTTTTTTTGCTTCATGTCAGTGTTTAATGATTTTATGGCTTTTTAATCACTGGAATGACAAAATCCTTCTTGAACTTAAATAGGTTACAGTTTACTCCTAATTGTGAATTGATGTGTTGTTGTGTTTTAGAATCCAGTGAAACAAGCTCCAGAGATGCAGAGCAGCACAGCAGAGCTCATCACCGGCCTGGTGCAGCTAGTGCCTCTAAACAACACTACCCAGCTCTCACAAGAAGCCATGGAGGTCAGAGAATAAACGCAGTGCTTTGCTAAATGAAGACTTTGGCTTCTCATTTTTATGGCACGGGACCATTTAGCCTTTTAGAAGATTTGTTTTCTCATTATCAACTTCTTGTCAAACAAAACAAATCAGATTAACACTATACATAAGAATAAAACTATGCTGGTCATACTTTAAAGGAGAACTCAGGACATTTAGTATTGCATTCCTGTGAAGTTGCTGGAGGGGAGGTTCCTACAGATGTTTCAAATTAAAAGCCTATCAGTACGAGGAGTAATTTTGCCTTTTAATTTGCTGGAATGCTGTTAATTTGACACGTTAACAGTGAGTTTCATGAGTTAAATTTGACGGAGCTTATAATGGCAAAATTGAAGCAACTGGAAATACTTTAAAAAGAAGAGGGTGTTTGTGTTGTGGTGAATAGGATGTGACTTTGTTGTACTCGTGAAATGGGAGGTGTGTAAATGTAGATGATGATAAATATATCTCTCTCTTCCTCTACCTACACTGCCTCCTGTCCTGTTGGTTCCCAGGCTCTGTTAGTTCTGCACCAGCCAGAGACCATAGAGCTGTGGAATCCTGATGCCCCCATAGAGACGTTCTGGGACATCAGGTACTCAACAGTCTTCTCATCTTTCCATAAAGAAATAGGAGATCAAATACCTAATCCACACTCACACCACATAGCCCTTTGCTGTGACTGGTCTACTTAAAAATGTTGACAGTTGATCAGTATGCACATTCTGTCAAAAGAAAGGTTTGTGAGATTAATACCTGGAAGCTTCCTACACCTGATCCTAGAAAGCACATTGTATATCAGTTCCTCTGCTCCAAGCTGTTCTGGGCTGAGCTGTGGAGTCTACAGCAAGGATGGTGGAATAAGTCACAACAGATGTTCTGAAAACATTGCAGGTAGTGAGGTCTTTAATTATGATTTAATTTTGTGTCAAAATATGGACGTGGTGTGAAACATTTTACGGATTGTGTTTAACAGACTTTATAGGTGATGTCAAGCAGGACAGTGTGATCTGGGCAGCAGATGAGCAGGTTGTTAAACACAGCTAACCTGCTTCTTTGTGTTTGTTACAATGCATCACCAACAGATAGATGGATGCTGTCATGATTCATATATTATGAGCATTAAGCATTGCTCTCTGTGAGAAAAGTGAAGCAGTAAAACAAATATATTGATCAGAGTGTTTTCTGAGATGTTGTCGTAAGCATGTGATTTCCTGTGTTTAATACAGTAAATGTCATCATAGTGTGAAAAAACATAAAACATTTGATTTTGAATGTTGTAAACATAGACATTTATGGGACTTATTTCCTTTATTCTTTTCTTCAGTTCACAGGTGCTCTTCATAATCTGCCGCAAACTGATTGGCCAGCAAATGGTTAATGGGACAGAAGTTCTAAAATGGCTGCGAGAGATTCTCATCTGCAGGAACAAGTTTCTGCTCAAGAACAAGGTGCAGTCCTGTCTCCTAACTGAAACAACAAGCCACTTTATTAGTTTTAAAAAAAATCAAGTCGAAGGCAGAGGTAATGACAGCCAAACCAACGACATGGCAGCAAATGATGTAAGTGACCTTTGGACCAGTTAGTGCATTTTACACTTGTATAGCTCTGAGCAGTTTAGTCGTCACAGAGTGTGTTTCACAGTCTTAAGAATCCGACTTTTGTTTCAGAATTACATTTCTGACTTAAAAGGAGTTCGGATTTGATGTGACACACTGTGTGTAGGTGATGCACTGTGTAAGCTGTATTTTTGGTCCTTGATTGTTCCAGGAGTGTGCCACTGTGGGTGGCGCCATCCCCATCTGCCGGCAGGCACAGACAAAGCTGGAGGTGTGTCTCTACATGTTCCTGTGGAGTCCAGATACCGAGGCGGTGCTGGTGGCCATGTCCTGTTTCCGCCACCTCTGTGAGGAGGCTGACATCCGCAGCGCAACTGATGAGGTGCCCGTTCAGACAATCCTGCCCAACTACGCCACCTTTAGTGAGCTGGCCTCTGTCAGCAACATGATGGGAACAGGTCAGTAACGCTCCTCCCTTCCTCCCCGACCTGAGATAATGCTAGAGCTTGTTTAGTACTGTACCTCATATTGTTATTGTTTTTTTTTGTTTGTTTTTGCATTTTTATGATATAAATTGACGAAACCATTCAAACCTATTATGCTGTTGCACATATGAACACTGTTCACTTGCATGCCATGAGATTAAAAAAAATGACAAAAGAACAAAGTAATACTGGAGGGATTCAATTTTACCTTTTTGCATCTGGTTCCATTTTGACAAAGTAGCACAGTCTCTTGTCAAACTTTTTATGTCTCTTATGTATTTTTGTTGGCAAGGCCAATCTTGAAAACATACATGTAATATTAGCGACTTCACATTTAGGCGTGGAGCTGTCTGTAATATTGTTCGATTGAAATGACCAATGCCAGCAGCAGAAGATTAAATTGACTGCAGATTAATGATAATAACTAAATAACAGCTCTACTTTAGATGCCACTAAACATTGTGACTGTGGTTTAACAGAGTGAGGACTCTTCTCTAGAGGAATAATCTAATCGTTATCCAGGAGCTCTGAGTTGGATCACATAGTTAATGATAAATGATAACATTTCAGATCTCTACGCTTTCAATCTGGTCAACATTATTGTAGATGTAGCTAGTCCGAGCACTGTGTCAGTGCTGGAGAGTGGTGTGGCTGCACCCATTGTCATTTTGCTATAGCTGGAGAACTCGGTGGCTTGTTTGTATTTATTTAAATCAGTCACACAGTGGTGCAACATTTGTATGCAGGGAGACGAGCACTGTCATCAGAATGGTTTAATTTAACAAAAGACGTAAATCATCCTGGCTTTCTGCACAGTCCAATTCTTCATCAAAACTTTTCAGTGTGAAGTTGCTCCTTAAAGCTTGTTGTTTTGTAGCAAAGGGTGACATGCAAATAGCGTGAAAGGGAAGGCGAAAGTCGTGTAAGTCTGACAACATCTCCTCTCATATCCAGACAGCAGTTTACTGGACAGGTAGAGCCTGTGATGGGAGTTTTGCTGTAGTAGAGCATGCTTGATACATGTCAATGAGATATCTACCAAAGTAATTGTTTAGGCCACATTCCAGATATTTGTAAGTTTATAATGCTTAGTAATGCACACATTGCCAACTTGAGGACTTGATCTTCTAGTTTTCATAAGCACTTTGATTTTAATGTCCTCAGGCCGCTCCACCTTGCAGAAGAGGGTGATGGCCTTGTTAAGGAGGATAGAGCACCCTACACCAGGAAACATTGAGGTAATATTTCATTAAAATTTCAATGGGTTACACGTTTTTTGTTTGTTGTGGTTGTAAATCGTAAATTCTTTGGATAATTCACATGGTATCTGATTCTTTAAATATAATGACACCATAAAAGTTTTGTCCAGAAAAACTGAATTTCTATTTTTTTTTAAAATGTCTCTTTGAATGTTCAGTCTATTAACATGCAGAAACAGATTTGCCTGCTGACCCTGAACCAAACTATGTAATTTAAAGCCCCATATTTACCTGTACTTGTTGTCAGGTTGACATTTTCCATTGGTCAGTTTCTTCTCACTGCTGTATTCGCACTTGTGTTAAAGTTTTTGTCTGTGGCCTCTCTCCTCAGGCTTGGGAGGATACATATGCTAAATGGGACCAGACCACCAAACAGATTCTCAATTTCCCTAAAAACAAGGCAGATGATGGGCAGGTAAGCATGTTAGAGGGGCTAGCTAAAAAAGAACTTTGCAAATTTAAATCACACACACTTCGACTCTTACTTGATCAGTCCATTCCTGTGCAGCTTTTTGTGCTCTAACCAAATCACATAATACAAATATTAAACATTTATTTTAACAATGTAGACAGAAAACTGTCTTTGAATTTAGTTTTTTTAAATGCAGTTTGAAAAAACGAAAAAATATAAAATACTCTGCTGGGACAGTGTATTGCCTTGAATTTTGTGTTCAATCTA
>NW_007577801.1:355331-395331 GCF_000690725.1 Stegastes partitus | reverse complement strand
GCCAGGAGATGAAGTTCAGGTCAGTGACTCCATCGTCTTGTTAAGTAGACTCACATCACTCTCGTTGTTTGCAGCTCAATGTCACCACCACCTCATTTCGTAACAGTTTCCTGCACCACTGATTTACATTTCAGTGTATTTGCTAGATTTCATAAACACAATAATTTAATTAATTTAAAGTGTGAGAAAGTAATGATAAATTGTACTGTCTTGCGTTTCCTCTACATGTTCTTCAAATACTAAATAATTTCCTCTTAGTCAGTTTGGACGGTTTGACTCTTGTTGTTTCTAGGAACAAGATGGTGGAGTACCTGACAGACTGGGTGATGGGAACGTCCAACCAAGCTGCTGATGATGACATCAAGTGTCTGACAAGGTGCAGTTTTGTTACATGTGCGCAGCTCAACCAGTGCATTCTAAGGAGCTGAGTGAGCTCCTGTCTCACTATTTTCTTCTTCGTGTGCATGTGTGTGTAATGTGCAGGGACCTGGACCAGGCCAGTATGGAAGCTGTTGTGTCTCTGTTAGCTGGTCTTCCTCTGCAACCAGAGGAAGGAGATGGAGTAGAACTGATGGAGGCGAAATCTCAGCTCTTCCTCAAGTAAGACATGCCTACAGTCAATTTTCTTTGCAGTGTTGACACTATTTGTAATATGTGATTATTAATTCAGCCTAGCAATTAGACTTGATATTGGCAGATACTAAATACTAGGCCAAAAAAAGGTAAACTATAGTTTACAACATGAAACAAAACTGAAATGAGAACAAGCCGGTATCTCTGGTGTGGCGGTGGACAAACATTGGTCATTTTCCACAGGAATGATTGAGGGAAAAAAAAAAATAAATTCAGTGGGACTTCACTAATAGTAACTGTTTACATACAATACACACATAAAATAATATCCAGGAAGTTTGTACTTGCAGTTTGGTAAAAGTACAGTCAACGAGCCACTGACCACCTAAAAATGTATAAAACAAAACTTGTGGGTTACTGAATGGCTTTATTTTCACACTTAGAGTTGTACGTTCAAAAGAAAGAGGTGGGTTTAGTGGGGGTAGATGGTAGTGTCATGCGTTTCACTTTGCCAGATGTTAACGTGACAAAGTGGAGAAGCAAAAGAGTTGTACTTCCAGACAGCTGTTTAGCCAAGATAACAAAAAGCTACAAACACAACAAAATATGTCAGCCTTCCAGCTAACTACGTAAAAATGTGTAAAGACACATTTCCAGTAGACAGTAAAACCACAATAGTGAAGCCACAGTGCACTGCAGCTGCATGTGAGGTGTTATTTGATTCAGGCTTTAGAAAACCTTGGACATAATCAATTACATAATAGGCCAGTATCATGTTTTAAATTATTTTAAGTATTGAATATTTGTGTTTCTCAGTCTACAATATCTACAGTAAGGAACACCATTATTTGTCTATTAAAGTGAAACATGGCGGTTGTGTTTGTCTGAAGAAATGCTCATTACTTAGGACATAGTGTGATCACACAAAATAAGGTCAGAGCTAGTAGGAAGAATAGGGTACGAAATGTCTTTTGGTGACCTCAAGTATGTGGATTCTGTTTCATACCTTTGCCTTCAGGTTACATGTTGTGGCATGTTTCTGAGTGTCGTGGTGATTGCTTTACATTTAGGATATATGTGCAAAGTTCTTTTTTGCTATCATATAATAAAGGAATATGTGAAATGGTGAACAGGTCATCCAATCGCATTACTTCAAGATAATCAGCTGTATACCGAGCTCCAAAGTCATGACTAATTTCAGCATACAGTATTGATATATTCAGCTGGATTACTTTAAATGTATCATAGAAAATGTGAAGTTACTCTCTGCAAAAAGGGTTTTATAAAAATAAAAAGGTTTGTAATATATGTGCTGTTGTTTGTGGTGGTTTTCAGGTACTTCACTCTGTTCATGAACCTGCTGAATGACTGCAGTGAGGTTGAGGATGAGGGCCAGGCAGTGGGGGGACGAAAGAGAGGAATGTCCCGACGCTTGGCATCTCTCCGCCACTGCACCGTCCTGGCCATGTCCAACCTGCTCAACGCTAACGTAGACAGCGGCCTCATGCACTCCATTGGTGAGTCAACTACTCGCTGCAGCATTTGAAAACATCATTGTGGGAAAAATTTAGCTGATCATGTGGACCTCAGGGTTGTCCATTTAAACCAGTGTCTATTTCTTTCTGTTCAGGTCTGGGTTATCACAAGGACCTTCAGACACGAGCCACTTTCATGGAGGTACTGACCAAGATCCTGCAGCAGGGAACAGAGTTTGACACGCTGGCAGAGACGGTGCTGGCTGACCGCTTTGAGAGGCTGGTGGAGCTGGTCACCATGATGGGAGACCAGGGAGAGCTGCCCATTGCTATGGCACTGGCGAATGTTGTTCCTGGGTCCCAGTGGGTGTGTAGCTCTTTTTTTAAGGACTTTTTTCAGATGATAGATAGAGAGCATAATACTGTAACATCACTGCTCAGACTTGTAGACAGTGTTTTATTTTGTGAAAAGTTTTCTTCAGCACAGAGTACATTTATCTAGGTTATAGTACATGCATATGGAAGCAAAAATTGGAAAACATATGACTGATTATAACACATCGCCCTAAAACCTTTTTCAGGCAGTGATATATATCTGTTTTTTTCAATTTCCAGGATGAGCTAGCCCGAGTCCTGGTGACACTTTTTGACTCCCGCCACCTCCTATATCAGCTGCTGTGGAACATGTTTTCGAAAGAGGTGGAACTGGCAGACTCCATGCAAACCCTCTTTAGAGGAAACAGCCTTGCCAGCAAGATAATGACCTTCTGTTTCAAGGTAGGAGAACCAGTACAATTTGTTTTAGGAATTATTTAGAAATGCCTGTTGCTGAAAATATTTGCCTCATGACATATTGTGTGTATATTATTGACTCTATTTTACGATATCTTTTGTAAGGTATATGGGGCAGCATACCTGCAGAAACTACTGGAGCCTTTATTAAGAGGGGTCATCACAACCCCAGAACATATCAGCTTTGAGGTAGACCCCACCAGGTAAGTGCTTGCATTTCTGCTTGACACCATGTAGCATTCACATTGTCAGACAATATCTCCCAAATAACTAATCAAAAACTCACAACTCATCTATGCTTTATCGGGAATTGTAGGTGGTCCTTAAAGCCAGATACCAAATGCCAAGATAAATGGTAAAAGTCTGGCTGTATTTTTTTTAAAAATCTGTTCAATCTTGACTTAGACTGTACAATTAATATTAAAATGACAATCATTTTTTCAAGCAGTTTTACATATATGTGTATTGATCCCCAACCATTTAGAAGACCCATTAATCAAAGAACAACTTGTTTTGCTTACGAAAACTACAAGGCGTGTTGACAAGCTCTAATAGCCCTAAAGCTACTAAGCAGGGCTTTGATTTCAGATGGATTACACAATTAAAGGCAATTTTGGGAAGTTGATTTACAAGATACAAGATCATTTACTTCATGATACTTCCCGCTGTTAATATCACAAAAAAACAAGAAATATCAGTACAAAGTATACAAATGAAGCTTATTCAACACTTACTTTGTAAGGAAATGTGATGTTTTTAGGTTGAGTTTAGTGGTTCAGTGAACCAACATTTGAACATATGTTAACAGACCTCCACAGATAGTGGCCACTTCAAATATTTATTATATAACCTCTTTTAGATTTATATCAATGGCATCACATATCTGTTGGAGCAGATTTACTACAAACTTTAGTGCATTGCAACATATGTGATCTAGGATTTATTGCATGATGGGTAGTCCTAATCATGACAATATTTGTCAAGCTGTCATTTTTGAGTTAATTACATAATGCACTCATGACACATCACCTTTAGATTGCCACTATTGGCTCAATTTGTACTTGATAGAGAGATTGTGGGTAGACATGGTTGTAGTCCTTATTTTCCATCTTTGTTGAGCACTGATGACCTAAGAGAGTTTTATACATCACCACAAATCAGCTCCTGTGCTGCTCTGATAGTATTCTACTTGTGAATTTGTGGACACAACTTAAGTATTGAAAGCCTCTCTGACTCACCAAACTACTTGCGTGTCTAATCAGGCTGGAACAAGGTGAGAACCTGGAGGAGAACCAGAGGAACCTGCTGCAGATCACAGAGCGCTTCTTCCAGGCCATCATTGGTTCATCCAGCGAGTTCCCTCCACAGCTCCGCAGTGTCTGCCACTGTCTCTACCAGGTAGAACCCCCCCTAACTCACTCTGGCATTGCCCCCAGCTGCTCACCCAGTCTCTCTGCCCTTTCCTGTGTGCTCGCCGTGCCACTTTTCAAGCTCCTGCCTCTCCACTCTGAGGCAATGTGATGCTGCTTGACTCACTGCTGTCTACATCACACACATTAGTGCATAGTTCTGCATACTGCAATGTCATAACAGGTCATTGGGGCAGACTAGGGGGGGCCAGTGACATATAGTGGAAAAAACAGGCAAAAGTAGAGGGTTATTATCGAGGATGCTTTATTCCCCAGTTAGCAGGATATCAACGAGTCCCTCATGTAATTTCTTCCATCAAAACAAAATCCAAGATCCAACTTAACATACCCCACAGGAGGAGAAGTTTCTCATAACACTCAGCATATTCCAAAAAGTTCTGTCATTCTGGGATATACCGTGTATGTAAATGCAGCCATATTGAAATGTGACAGCCAGTCCTGTATGGGAATATATCACTTTTCTACTACATGTGCCCTTGTGATACTACACACCACTCTCAACCTAGACAGGTAAATGAGGACCAGAAGGCATCAGGATAGGACAGGGCATCTGCTCTTCCATGGCACTATCCTAACTTGTGAATGAAAGAGAAATTGAAAGACTTGAGACTTAAGAACCTCCTAGTTTCCCTGCTGCTTACTTCTTTGGTTTTAGTCAGTCATTTTAACAGGGAATGATCTGTCACTGGAGTGAACCTCTATCCAAGCAAGTAGTATCTGATTGTTTCCAGGGCCCATTTTTTGTTGGGCACTCTTTCTCTGCTGTGACATAGTTTCTCTCTCTTGGCAGTCACTTCAAAGTCAAATGAAGAACTGGATGTTTCTTGCATTCATTGATAAGGGATAGCACAGCTTCCAGAACCACCTCAGAGTCATTTGCCTTAAAAAAAAAAAAATCCATAGTGAAGCCAGGGGCAGCAAAGACCGGTTTTAACTGCGAAATCCTCGTAAGGTTACCAAATGCTTCATCTGCAGCCGGTGTCATTTTTTTCGTTGTCAATTCAGTTCCAAATACAGCTTTTTGTAAACTATTTGTTCTGGCATTGTGCCAGTTTTAAGTGCCTCAAGGTGGGTTCATCTTGAGAGCCATAAAAAACATCCTGATTACCGTTCGCTTGGTTCTTTACTTGCTCCATTTGGCAAGGCGAGAAGTATGGGCCAAACAGCATCTTGTTCTGGACATGTTGTAGTGGTTCTCTGTTAGGAAGACAATTTTCAGTCATTGTCCTTACCTATTCTCTTCCCGCGTTATTGTACTTGCAATTGACCCAAACCTTTTTTAATTCCACTTCCTGCCAAGTAGCCATGCACCAAAACTCTGTCTCCTGGTTTGACATTCTTTAGGTTAGGCACATCTGTTGTAAACTGCACACTGCTTCCTCTGTGCTTTCTCCATGTGCTCCTTCACAGTTGGGACCACAGCTGTCATCCTTTCTTGTATCGCCCCCACATGTTCAGTCATGATACGATGGGGGAAGGGTTTCTCTTCTCATCTTTTTTGTTATGTCAAAAAGACCCCTGGGTTTGTTGGAAAGCAACAAGTCAAAGGGTGAGAAACCAATGGAAAACCTCCTTTTGCTGTAAAGAGAAGGTAGGAGAGAAAATGGCCCAATTCCTTTTATTTTTATGGAGGGCCTTCCGCAAAATGCCTTTGAGCGTCTTGTGAAAGAGGCACTGCACACTTATATTTTATAAGCTGTAAACTCAGTGATATAACTTTGCTGTGACGGCACACAAAACTGCTGGTGTTATTACTGACATTTATACCAACAATATAAAAATCTGTATTTCATGGGTTTAAAATGGGTCAACATGCCCTCTACTGTTTTAAATGGTTCTAAACCTTGCAAAGCCAGTGCAGACATAGAATCCATCATTTCTATGTTGGAAGCACTTGGTACTTACGCCATGAAAATGATAATGCTCCAAGGTTGTTGTTGCCAAGTTAGTCATGTCCATTTTATATCCCTTTAACAACTTAAAAAAAAATCTAGCCACAGATCTAATGTCTTTTGGACGACTGCTTTTTATAGAAGAAATCACTAGTGCTGCCCTATGAGTGTGAGGTCTTGCTTTCCCGTCACCTCCCTCTGCATTTACTCCATTCAGTGAGGTGCAGCATGGGATGACCCCATGGCAGCCATTCAGTGCGTGAGACCAAGACACTATGAACTTCCACTTTGAACCTTACCCCTGAGTAACAAGTGACTGCATACACAGTTGTGAACAAAAGTTTACATACACTTGTGAAAACCCTGTATACCATGGCAGTCTTGAGTTTCCAGTGACTCCTGTACCCATTAATTTTCTATGATGGAATGATTGAAACACGTGCATCTTTGTCACAAAATATAATCATGCATTTTGGTTATTTCATAGTTTTATTTTAGGTTTTCTGAAAATATGAAAAATATGTGGAAATCTACTGGGTCAAAAATATATATACATGTTTGGTTAAATTCTCCTTCGCCATTTTTGCCTCAACTAGGTTCTTTTAGTAGCCATCCACAAACTTCTAGCAAGCCTCTTGACAGAATTGGTGCAGTTCAACTGAATTTGTTGGCCTTCTGACACACACTTGTTTCTTCAGCACAGTCCACAGAATCTAAATGAGATTTAAATCAGGACTTTTGGGAAGCCAGTCTCAATCCTTAATTTTAGGCTGATTTAGCCCCTTCTTTATCACTTTGGATGTGTGTTTAGAGTCATTGTCTTGTTGGAACACTGAACTACATCCAAGACCCAACTTTCTTACTTATGATTTTAGGTTTTCCTGAAGAATGTGAAGGTAATCCTCCTCCTTAATTATTCCAATTACTTTGTGTAAAGCACCAGTTTCACGAGTAGCAAAACAGTCCCAAAGCATAATACTTCCACCACCATGCTTGACAGTAGGTATGGTGTTCTTGGGGATTAAGGCCTCAACTTCTCTTCCAAACACTTTTCTGTTCATTGTGGCCATATAGCTCAATATGTGTTTCATCAGATCACAGAAGTTTCCTCTAGAAGGCCTTTTCTTTGTCCGTGTGATGAGCAGCAAACTTAAGTCGAGCCTTAAAGTGCTGCTTCTGGTGCAAGGGCTTCCTTCTTGATTGGCAGCCCCTTAGCTCATAGTGATGTAAAAAGCGCTTGACTGTGGACACTGACAGTTGTGTTGCAGTGGCTTGTAATTCATTGCAGATTTGTTTTTTTTTGGTGATTCTTGGTTGACTTTTTTTTTTTTTAGATATGTGTTAAGCTCTTAGGACTTTCCAATTGTAGATTTTTTTCCCACAGTCTTAGTGTCTTAAATGAACCCTGTTTAAATTGGCTCAGAGAAGTCAGCAGCTGTAGTTAATACTCACAAGAGGTTAAGAGCCCATGCCACCAAAAATATTTGATTAACACAACTGCATTCATCACCAAAAACAATGACATACATGGACTTTACAAGTGTGTGTAAACTTTTGTTCACAACTGTATGTAAATGAAAACAGCTTTATTGGGAATCCGGTTAGATTAAAATACAGTATATGTGTGCATAGCGACACCAGCAGCAGCATGAGAACACAGTGGCTCACACCAGTTGATGTCAATTTTTGGTAACTAGGCTGGTAACTGATATTTGGAACCGATATGCATTAACATGACATTTACTGTTTACTGATATCAATTGAGTGAGATCAGGAACAGTTTGTCTCCTGCCATTAGATCTGCTGTTCTTGTCTGTTTTGGTAATCATTTTCTATTCCATCACTTTCATTATCCACTAATGTTCATGTCTTAAAGCATTATTAATTACTCTTTTCCAGACTGTTTCAGGGAAGGGCTGCAAGGTGGCTTGGTGGTTAGCACAGTCGCCTCACAGCTAGAAGATCCCTGGTTTGTGTCCCGGTTAGGACGCCTGGGATCTTGCTGTGTGGAGTTTGCATGTTCTCTCCATGCAGAATGGGTTGTCACGGTTTCTCTGGCTTCCTCCCTAAGCCCAAAAACATGTTGAGGCTAATTGGTGATTCTAAATTGTCCGTAGGTGTGAATGTGAGTGTGCTTGGTTGTCTGTCTCTAAGTGTAGCCCTGCGATAGACTGGCGACCTGTCCAGGGTGTCCCCTGCCTTCGTCCTGAGTCAGCTGGGATAGGCTCCAGCCCCCTGTGACCATAGTTAAGATTAACGGGGTATAGATAATGGATGTTTCAGGGTAATCTACTTCCACCTCCTAATTTAGCTGCTGGTCGTTAACGTAACAGTAGCAACTGTGAAAGTGGCTAATGTCCTGATTCTTGTTTTTTGCAGCTTGTGTCTCTGCTAGTTAGCACAGTTAGTGGTAAAGTTAATCTGACTGTAGACAAGGACAAGGTACTCCAGGTACCTTAGGTACGTGTCCACAGTATTTATCAGTTTCTCCCTTCCCAGATATGAAACACCCCACATTGCATTCTGGTAGCTGGCCATTACGTTTCATGTGTTTGAGTTGCCTGCTAGTTGCCCGCACCTCATTTTCATGAAATAGCCTACACTTCAACTTTATGTAAATGAGGTATGGCTAGCGGAGGTCCAACACCTTGCAAAACTTTCGTAAAACATTTAAATTAGCCGTTGTTGAACTATAATTAGAAAAAATAGAATGCAGATACAGTTATGTAAATTAAGTGTTCCATGGTTGCGTGTCTTTATGGTCAACCGCTCCATCTCAACGTCTTTCCGCTTGTTGTTCTGAGTCAGCCAGTGCCACTGGCACCAGTTCAGTGCCACTGGAGTTTACAGCAAAAATTTGAGATAACAATGGTGGGGAAAAATATGGGTTGGGAATATTACACCCAATTCATTGTACAATTTGTTTTAGCTTCAGTTTTTGGGGTTTCCAACTAGATTTCTTTCGTGCCTCCCTCCACAGCATTGGGAAGGCTTGGCAGTCCTGAACAGTCAGTACTGGAAATGGAGGGGTCCCACCTCAATATTAAATGAGCCTTTAATTGTTGTTGGACTCACCACGATTGTATGGTATTTGCAGGTGTCTCTGTGGTAATAAGCCACTGGAATTGGGTCGCTTTGAGCAAAGGTTAAGGCCTCCAACACAGACTCATGGAGCAGGGTCCTGGCACTTTGGAAATTGTGCAAGGTTTCTACATCAGGCTAATTCACGGTTACTGAACACTTCAGTCTCCAGTCTCCACTGTCCTCTAGCAGGACATTGGCTCATCAAACTATTGTACGCTACCTTCAGAAATGGACCAACTTGCCACAGTGATAGCACTGGTAAGAATATAGGTTTACAAATTGTTGTTGCTGCATAGGTTTTTTTAAAAAACTCATTTTGGTGAGGTAAAGCGAGGACTGGCTGGATTAGGAACTTTTTTGAAGAGCCCACTTGGCCAAGCTAGGACTGAAGCTAAAGGTCTTTAGTGGTGGGAAGGAGCATGTTTCAGGGCAGCCTAGTACTGCTTTACTGCCTCTACTAATACCATCATCATTGTTTACTTATGGTGACTGATTCTCCTTTCAGCCCCTTAAAGCAGAGCTCTTAGAGAAACGCCCTTACCCAGGGTCTCTGTAGTGGCTACAAAGGGCTTTTTTTGTTAGCTGCTAGCCACTTTTTGGTCACTTGAATCAATTTGTAAACAGAGAGTTAGCCCATTTTTAAAAGTCTAGTTATGGAACTGTTGAGTCATGCTTAGTCATGCTAAATTAAAGGTCATTGTGGCTCTAAATATCTTCCTTTAACTGGTCATAGTCTTGAGCAATTCATCTTGAGCGATGAAATCACCTGCCTTTCACTTTTTTGACTCTTGAAGCTCCTGCAATTTTATTTTATTAGCTCTATCTGTTGTTATTTGCTCTGACACAAAGTGACATTGGTTTCGTGCGGCACCCTCTGGACCTCAAATGGCACTTGTACCCGTTCCTACTTTTGGGTTTAGTGGACATTTTTGTGAAGTCCTTCAAAAAATGAGTCAAATCTTGAATATCTTCATTCCTTCATCTGGACTTGTACTCCAGTGCCTGCATTCTCCACCATCTGTAATATCATGAGAGGTCATCAGGTTAGTTAGTCTTCTCTCGTTTTACATTTCTTAATGATTAAGGAACTTAAGTGTGTGTACATGGTTTCCCTTAAAGTCGGTTTACCCAGCTCCTTTAGTCCTGTATGCACCTCTCTGCCTCTCCTCTTCCTTTATTCTGCCAACCCTCAAGCTCCCAAATTATTTTTCAATTAGGTGGCAACACCTACACCTGTCTGAGTCGTGGGTGCATTTTGGGGAGATTTAATGTGCAGTGGCAGCCATTTTGAGATGTGCCTGATTCTGTGTGAGAATAAAGCACCCCTTCAACTAAATGCGCTTTTGTGATACCACCACACCTTTCAACTATTTACATTCTGCTGGACTGATACATCAAGACCTTTCTATTTGACCGTTTTCATGTCCCAAAGGTTCCATCTGCTCAGTTTGACTGTAAAGCCTCTGAAGTGCCATGGTAAATTAAAAGTAGTAAATGATTGTAAAATATGACTTAATTTTCCTAGCTTTTGCCATCATGACAATTAATTGGTTACTGGCATCATTCTAGTTTATCAGAAGCACTGTTTTCCTTTTAGGCCAAGAGCATATACAATATAAGCAGTGGAAGAAGGAATATTACACAGCATTTTTACTGTCCAAAAAGCTTTTCTAGGTATTGGTCAATCATTTGGTCTTTAATATTTCAGAAAATATAGACAACATGCTTTTTGTTCTTTTTAAACTTTCTGTTTTTTTTGAAACAATGAGTCCTGAGTGAATGTCAGAGGGCTGTACTACGAAGCAGTACTAGTGGGTTAGTGAGGTATGTTGAGCTGAAAGCCAGAGTTGTCACCTATGCTGTGGAACTAATCTGGTGAGGAGTGGGTTATGTTCAGAGTTTCAGGTGTAAACTCACCAATTTCATTTACACTGCTGGTACTGCAGCTAATAGAAGACTAGGGCCCGACTGATATGGATTTTTTGAGGCCAATGCCGATTCTGATATTTGGGAAAAAAAAAAAAATCTGATAACCTATTGGCTGATTAATTTAAAAAATATATAATGAATAAAATACCTTCTTTTTTGGTCCCTTAATGCGTACAACAACAAAGGTATACATGACAGGCAGAACATTTTACTGTTTTACAATACTTTGTCCTTTAGGATTTGTTTAACTTTACAACAGAGGAATTTTCAAGTGCAAAAACATGCAACAAAGCATGAAACATAATATGCATCAGTAAAAAAAAAAAAAAAAAGTTTTCCAAACAAATATGTGTGTACTGTGGAGTATTTTATTTTAAATTTGCATTATGCATTTTTCTTTCTATGGGGCATGCATGTATATAGTTACCAGTTGTACTGATGAATTTATCTTTAGGTTTAGACCATAGGTGTATGCTGTATATAAGCAACATAATGAGTGAAGTTACAGGCAAAACATTATTTACGCAGCCCTCTGATGTTCTGTACTCTAAAAGACTGTGCTGTCTTTAAAGTTGATGAGAATAAGTTAATAAAAATGTAAATTAAATAAGTTAGTTAAAAAGTTGGATAAAAAGTTTAAAAACTTGTTTTCTGTAGTTCTCAGAAAAACCGTCAGAGTAAGCGCTCTATGTGCTGTTTTGGTTTCAGAATTGGTGGCAGAGTGAGTGATGTTACCGCTGTACGGTCGTAAGCTATCTTAACTTTCCTCATCTCTGTGGGCCAACTTTGACTTGTTCACAAAAAGCAGCAGCAAAAACGGAGCCTGTCATGGTATTGCTGAAGTGTTTTTCACACGCTTTTGCAAGGCAGAAAAGCCCCAGAAAATATCTTTAAAGACAAAACAATGCAAAACAATGTTTAAATGCTTGAAGTTTAAATTTAACAGCTCTAATATGCAGCTGTCAGTTAGAAATAAATGACTGCATTGATCAATAAAATAATTATATGAGTACATGATTAACAGTTTTCTACCAGCATTCCTGTCTTGCATCATTGCAGCACTTTATTTTCATAAATTATGTTCCTTGTAGCTCCTCATTAAAACAACCAGTTGTTAAAGTAGGTACTACACCATCGCTCCATTTTGTGTAGATAAAGAGTTGAGTAACACGTTAAACTCTAACTCCTCCTTTTAAGAGAACATGCACAGAGTTTGACGCAGAAAGCCTGAGATAACAATAACCACTACTACTACTCATTATGTCTCAAATTAAACTGCATTTGTCACATACACAGCTGTACATAGTGCAGTGCATCGTGAAATGTTTGGTGCACCTGATCCGGCTTGTACACACAGTGACAGCACACACATGAGGGGTTGGTTAAAAAAAAAGACAAGGGAGCAAAAAATGGAGAGCCTGCGTAGATAAAGAGAGCCTGAAAAGATATAAACTAAACAAAATATACAGAAAATGTGTAACAATATTTACAACTGAGTATTAAGATTTAAATATAAACTGACTGTAGTATTGTGATTTATACATTTGTGAGTATAGAGTGCACTTCTTTAACAGTATGACATGTGCAAAAAGCATGTATGAATGTATGTGTATGTCATGTGCAATATGTAGTATGAGTGTAGTGAAGTGTGTATATTGTGTACAATGTGGATGTGTGTCCAGCAAAGTCCTTGTTCTAGTTCTTGTTCAGAATGTAGATGGCCTCAGGAAAGAAGCTCCTCCGCATCCTTTCTGTGTTGACCTTCAGAAAGCGGAAGCGTCTACCTGACGGCAGCTAGGAAAACATTCTGTTTCCCGGGTGACTGGGCTGCTTGATGATTTTCAAGGGCCTGGATCTGCACCGTTTGTTGTGGATGTCCAGCAAGTGGGTATGGTGGCCATCCAGGTGGTGATACTACCTGCCAGAATGTTCTCTGTGATGCAGGTGTAGAAGTTCCTGAGCACCCTGACGGTGAGCTTGAAGTCTTGCAAACGTCTGAGGTGGTAGAGACGCTGATGGGACTTCTTCACTTTCTTCACGCTGTTGTGGGTGTACAGGGAGTAAAGCGGGGCCTTATCACACAGCCTTGGGGGCTCAGGTGTTGAGGGTGAGGGCCCAGCTGTATATCCAGGGTGTCAGGTAGGGAGGAGGTGATTAAGTTTTTGACCAGCCACTCAAATCATCACCACAGATGTCAAAGCTTTTGGGTGGTTGTCGTTCAGGGAGAAGGACTAGGCTTACCAAACAGAGGGAGAGATTTGACTTTGTACCCCTCTCTGAATGGTGTGTAGCAGTGGTCTAAAGTCCTGTCACCTCTGGTGGGGCATGTAATGTGCTGTTGAAGGTGCATCATGGTGGTTAGCCTGGTGACTAGCAAGGGCCTCATGAATGTCAGAGAGAGCAGTGTCTGTGTCCATTTGAGGTGGAATATAAATGCCACCGAAGATGACGGAGGTGATCTCATGAGGGAGGTAGAATAGGCAGCATTTTATTGTAAGAAGCTTCAAGTTTGCTGAACAGCATTGGGAGAGAGAAAAACGTTCCTGCTATCACACCAGTTGTTCACCATCAGACACGCACCTCCATCGATGAACTGTGAAGAACTCCATTGATTGATTGGTCCAGGACCATGGGAGTCACCCATGTCTCGGTCAGGCAGATAATGGTGCAACCCCTTATATCCCTCTGGAACTTGATCCTGGCACAGAGATCATCCAGTTTATTCTCTAGGGACTGGAGTTTAGCCAACAAGATGCTGAGTAGTGGTGGGTCCGTGCCCTTTTCCTCAGCCGGTTTCTGATGCTGGCTCGGCATCCTCTGGGCCTCCTCCGTGTCTCCTGGCTAGCACGTCCTCCACTGTTGTTGTTGTTGTTGTTGTTGGTGTGCCGCAGAATCTCCCTTGGCCAGTGGGGATCGGGTTGGATGATATTTTGTGAGTAATCTATGCTGATATTTAAAAATGTGTCTCTGTCGTATTTAATTTAAAAGGTCAGAAGGTTGAAAATGGTGAAAAAGAAAAAAAAAAAAAGAAGAAGAAAAGACAACATACAGAAGTAACACCCGAGCAGGTACAAGAGCAGGCTGGTTCAGCAGCGCCATCTTGACTTCTGGCTGGGGTTTTAGGTTTTGTTGAGCCAACTTACAGAAAGAAAGTCTGGCTTTGTCAAACTTGCTTCATAGTACAGATGTCTGTTGTTTTATATACACTGCTAAAGTTGTAATAAACACTGCAGTCTTACACAAGCATGCCTAGTGTGCCTGTTATACAGAAAAGGCCCCAATAAATTCACTTTTTGGTGTTTAGGTATTAGCTGATGTACAGCTAAAACTGAGAGGTTTGCTGTGCCTCTTCGCCTGTGGCTAACACTTCCTAGAGTACCTTGACATCTTCTTAAAGTAAACAATCTGTGATGGACACATCCCGCTAGCAGAGACACATTTTGCAAAAACTGAACAAGAAGCACAGCCATCTCCACCAATTAGGACATTAACTGTTTTCACAGTGGATAAGGCAACGCTAACAGTTCGCAGCTAAGTTAGTCTGTAATCACAGGTTACCCCAAAACAGCGTCAGGAAAATAATGACAAATAATGCTTTAAGACGGGGCCCCTAATGGGCAAAAAAAGAGTGACAGTACAGAGAAGGATTAACAAAACAGAGAAGAGCTACAGCTGTACTAGGGCTGTACTAGGGCTGGACCTGAATATCCAAATATCCGTTCCAGATTTCGGCAATAGTAATCCTTATTAATGAACAAACTAGTTACAAATGACAGCTTCTGTACTATCACAAGCTGTTAATAACTGTTTATTGTATATCGGTTCCAACTGTCTGTCATTGGCCTTTCTCCATTATCATTAATTAATATCAACACTGGCCTTAAAAAACCCAACGGTTGACCCCTCAGTCAAAGTGCTCTTGTGAGGTGGTAATGCATGCTCAACCTCTGCCTACCAAAAACCAAACTTTATACAGAAACACTAAAAAAAGCCTGCTTCTCCTGCTGCTCTAAAAGGCACGTACACTAAATTCTTACAATTGACATCATAATCATCTGTGTCAAATTGGAACAACTCCAAACAAAGGAGGGGCCCTGCGATTCCACCTACCAGGCACCTATAACACAGTGATAAGATCTCTCCCCAGAAAGCTACGCCGTCATTAACCTCTTGAGTCACTTCTGACATGGCAGACCCTTTGTTGTGTAAACTGGCAGCTCTACCACCGTGATTGCTGTCATTGTTGTTGGGCCACCTGATTGTATGCAGTTCCGACAAGATAGCGTAAATCAGCAAGTTTTGATTAGCCCTGTACATCTCAGATCCGCTTGCTACAAATGCTACCAAGAATGTGTTTGTTTTGATGTTCATGATAGCCTGAACCAAACTATGAAAACAAACAACTGGATCTACATGTCAGCCAGTGGTGACCCATGTGCAGTCCAGGTATTATTATCACAAGTCACAGAAAATAGAAGTTCAGTTGGTCTCAAGTTTTTTTCAGAGTGGCTTAAAAAAAGTGTTATATTGGGCGCCCAGATAGCTCAGTGGGTAGGGCAGGCGACCCACGTACAGGGGCTATAGTCCCCAACGCAGCGGCCGCGGTTCGATTCCAGCCAGCAGCTCATTTGCTGCATGTCATTCCCCCACTCTCCTCTCCACGTTTCTCAGTCTCTCTACACTATCAACTATCATTGAAGGTGGAAAAGCCCAAGAAATATCTTTAAAAAAAAAAAAAAAGTGTTATATTTAACTTGCCTTAAGCTGTAGGAACTCTGGGGCTTAACCACTGTGTACTGAAAACTCCCCAGAAGATCTGCCCTTTTGAAGACCCTCTCAATCAGTTGTCTAGCCCTCACCATTTAAACCTTGGCAAAGTTGCTCGTATCCTCACACTTGAAGATTTTTTTCTACTTCCAACACATCAACTTCAAGAACCAACCACTTGCTTGCTGCCTAATATACCCAACACCTTGACAGATGCCATTCTAACAAGATGATAAATGCTACGCACGTCATTTGTGAGCTCATCGATGTATGTGACAATGTCTACTGCTCTTAAAATAATTAATTTTATTTTTATTTTTTTATACATATATAGCATGTATTGTGGTATTATGCTGGGAAAGTTTTAAGATATGAAAAATATATACTGCCCAAGCCTGTTGGCTGCACAAATGGAAGTCATAACCAGTGATACCGAGGGTATAGGTTTGGATTTAATTCATTTTCTGGATCTTTTACGGAAGGACATGATGTCACTGTCCTGCATGTGTCGCTTCCTGGTGGGAATTTTTATTTACAGTTGTAGAGATGCTTGATGTAATGAAAACTTGACCTCTAAAATAGAACCGATTTTAGTTCTATCCAACAAAGACATTATGATAAAGTCAATAATGGTAGAATGTTTTAAAATGTAAATACCATCAAATTCCAGATTTGCTTCAGATAGCATGCTACAGCCTGAGATTAGCCTGGTCATCAGCTCAGGTGCCCCTGACATCTCCCTCTTTTTCCGCCCATTGAAATTGTTTTATTTGGAGTTAACATTTCAGAATTGTTTCAGATGCATTTTGGGAGGGGACATTTCACTAAGACCTTGATATTGACAGGGGTCCTTACTGCTATGCCCAAATCTAACAGTGGTTTGGGTGTGATCACAGCATAGGAACATGACAACTGACTTGCCTGTATCACCAGATATATCTACACTGTTATATTATAGTATAGTCTCAATATATACTGATCATTTTCTGAACACTGAGTTTGACTTTCCTATCTTTTCCACCTAAATGCTCAAGCAGCTTCCGCCATTGCTGCCATGGCCTCACTGCAGTGGAAAGGGAACTCCACAGCACTGTCTGCTCACACTTAAGCACTAAATGAATAGAGCTTGCTGTTAAGGTGTTGCAATTATTGAAGTTTAGCAAGATTCATAGCCACTCTCATACAAAGTGGTCTGGGTTTTTGAGGACAGGCTTTTTATATTTCATGTGTTGAAATCTTTAATTTCTTGTTCTCCATCTTGGATTTCCTCTTTCAGATGTGTAGGCACATGCACACTCCCACATACACACAGTAACAGTCTGCTGAAGTTAAAGCACGCCAGCGCATGCATGGGCACGCTTCTCCAAAGCAGTGATTTCTAACAGCAGTTTTGTTTTTTGTGTCTTTTGCTAGATATGAATGTATGTACACCTTGAATGGTTAGAGTTGTGTGCGTGTGCGTGTGTGTGTGTTGTGGATGTATGTGCGTGTGTGTGAGAGTGTATATAGCTGGTGCTGTGACCATGATTGTGCTCATCTCTGTTCTGTAGGCTACTTGCCACTCTCTACTGAATAAAGCAACAGTAAAAGAAAAAAAGGAAAACAAAAAAGCAGTAAGTTTGGAGAATCTATTTTCCCTCAGACACCTTTCCCCTGAAGCAAAAAAGCATTTTTTGCATTTTATTCATTTGATTTGTTTTTAATTTCTTCATTTACTTATTTTTTTAAATTTGGTTTTAATTTGGTGTGTCTCTGGAAATGTTTTATTCTTTTCTCCATATTCAACTTTGTGTACAACCCTCTCTGAAAATCACTGTACTAATATTGGCGCCATTTAATGTTTTTTCAATTAACAGTTTCCCGGAAGCAACAGCATTCTCTCTTTTCTTTCTGGATCTGTGTTTGCACTCCAGGAGACATTTTCTCAGAACATTTCATCTACACGAAAATCATGTTTCTCCATCTTATATGACTCATTTTATTAAACTTTACCCTCACACACACACACACACAGCTGCATGCCTCACCTGCCTCGGCGGTCATGGCTTTTAAAAAGATATTAAAGGTCTTTAGATGAAATATTCTGATAAATTGGCCTCCCTCTGTCGTGGGTTGGATGCCTCAGCTGTATGGTGTCCTTTTTTCCGCCATATATGAATGTGAGAGTGTTTTTCAAGATTCACCTTTTTTTATGCTTTCCCTTAGAATCTCTCACACTCGTATGTCGGTGCTCATGGGCAACTTTGTTGGCACTTAGATACACTATGACCTGACTTTTCCGCTTAAACAAGTGGACTTGGAAATTCCTCTTTCTCTCCTCTCCTCCTCTCAAAAATGCACCATCTAAAAGAGTGTGATATGGTACAATGATCACTACCTTTGTGTATACACTCATCGGTGATGAAGGTGATGATAAACATCACTAAAGCGTAAGGTTAGGAATATGACTGTGGCAATAGTGATGTTTCTTTTCATTTTGGCTTGCTGGTAAATTGTAGCAAATTAGCCGCAGAGGATGGAATCCTCTATTGGAAGCACATGTAACCCTGTATTTCAACCAATAAAAGTGTTGCTGGCTAAAAACTAGAAGCCTGTAAATATTGCATAAATGATTTGTACCAGACTTGAATAAAAAATTGGAAACACCAACATAAAGTGTCTTAGTCCAGTATCTTAGATCCTTAAAAGAACAGCTTTTTACAACCCAACCCTAAATGAAAGCTGCGTTATTCACATACTTTATTTGTACCTAAACAACTAAAAAATATATCCAATATATATCCAATAGGGGCCCGATCCTAAGCAATTGGTGCACTTTAATAGTGTAAATCATACATACATCCAGGATGTCCTATCCTCTCTTTTGAGCTTTGTGTTTAAATCAAAATTATTATTCATAAAAAAGCTGTTAATGGCTGCTGCAGGTTCCTCTTGTAAGGACATCTTTGTACCCATACACTCAGGACAGAACAATTTAGCTGCGATTGTTATGATCAAATCGTTAACACAACATAGATGTATGTCAATCTGCCTCTGTTGTCTCCTTGATGTCCTTCCACTTACTCTTTACATAAATGCTGCATCTGAATGACCGTGTGCACCACATGTGCTTTGTAAATTCTTGTTTGAGGCTCATAAATTTTTTGGAGAATTTAAGGGCATTGTTATTTTTTTTGAAAAATTGTCTTTGGTGTAGCTTGTATATTTTTTCTTATTCTTTTTTAATGGAGTGCCTAAAGTTAGCGTGATGCACTCTCTGGAAGACAAAAGAACTGTCTGATCATCCTGACATCCTTTACATAAAGTAAATGAAATATAGAAGAAGGATTACCTCCACATTCTTCAGGAAAACCTGAACTCATCAGCCAGAAGGTTGGGTGTTCAGTGCAGTTGCGTGTTCTAACAAGACAATGACCCCAAAGTCTTGACCTAAACCCCATCAAGAACATGTGGACTGTGTTGAAGAAACAAGTCTGTGTCAGATAACCAACAAATTTAGTTGAACTGCACCAATTCTTTCAAAAGGATTGGTAAAGATACAACCAGAGGTTGCCAGAAGCTTGTGGGTGGCTACCAAAAACACCTAGTTTAGGTGAAAATGGCCGGAGGACATTTAAGCAAATATTAGAGTTCATGTTTGCATATTTTTGACCCAGCAGATTTTGTCACATTTCGACACCATGCTCAAAACACACAATAAAGGAACATCTTTTAAAAGAATGGTGTTCATTCTTTCAGTAGCGTTTAGAGACTTGGGGAATCGATGCCTAACCAGATCGAGGCTGTTGTGGAGGCATGTGGTAGCTCCACACCGTACTAAGATGCTTTATGTTGGCTCCTTCAATTTGTCACTTGTCAGTTGATAGGTTTTGAAAACCACTGAAATTGTGTACAATGTCACTTCACTATAAGGTGGCTGCTATTAGGTGGGCTGAAGACAACACGTGAACCCTTAAAAACTCATCTTTGTGCAGCAAAATTACTTTTTAGTTGAAAAGGTAACTAGGTGACTGTGCATCTACAAAGTCCCTGCCAGTATCGCCACCTGCCACTCGAGCACACTGGCTCACCTACTAAACTGATTCTGAAGAACATAGATACAGAAAGCTCCACCCTGCTTTGTTGAAAGGATTGGTTCCTTAGGTCTGTAGAGTGTGAAAGCGTTGGTGCTAGAATCCTTGTTTTTCAGCCCATCATATTTCGCTCATTAGATCTCCTCTAGCATATAAACAACACCGGATGGACTAAGCATGATAAAAAGAAGGGGAAAAAAAAGATTTTTATCAGAAGTGACCTTTAACTGTAATTAAACAGCAAATCAACATAGACTCTGAGAGATGAGGTTATTAAGGCCTTGAGGTCTGACCTAAAATATCTATATGGCACTGATTAGACTCACAGTAGAATGATTTAACACTGCAAAAGTTAGTAGGCTGCTCGACATCAGTAAGACTGTAAACATTGCAAACATTACATTTGTCAATACGTGACACCCTTTAAATGTTCATTATTTGCTGACCAAACACACTGGCCTTTGAGAGTAATGGCATCACCAATCTAATTTGTTGTTATTTGAGACCAAATGTAACTTCAAAGAACAAGAATACACAAGTGAATTCAAACAACCGCATGAGTGCCACTTTAATGACTTGTATGTATGTTTACTCATAATAGAGTTAAGGTATGGTGCAACATGCACATTGTTACTTGCCACAGTTTGCAATGGATCTCATTCCCAAGAATAGCATCTTTAACGTCCTTTCCTAATTGGTATTAGTTTGATTTATGCAGGACATAGATTTTGTAACTCTCACTGTAAGACGATAAATGATGAATGTATGCCAGATGTAACCTGATTGCATGACTGCTGCCGGGTCACATTTTTCATGTTTTAAAATTAAATGTGTAGCATTCCCGGCTGACTCAAGTCTTTAACTGTTGACCTTTTAAAATTGTAACCTTTTTAACTGCTAAGTGTTGCGCCTCCACAAGGCTAATTGTGATTACTTTTTGTTAAAGATGTGCACATTGTTATGATGCTCATGTGCAAAGTAAAGTGAACAAAGGCATAAAATAGCAGATAATGATTAACACACTGCACTCCCATCCACAATCTTACCCATTTATGGTCAAAATGTGTCGGCCCATCCCGTTATGCCACATATTAAATCAAGAATCTCCTAAATATGTCATTTTACTGTTTTTCACATTATGCAAATTTGCCAAAAAAAAAAATCCATCATGGCAGACATTTATGGACTGTGCTCAGTAAAAAATTAACACAGTATTCCTGAAGACATTAAGACAGTGACTCTCCAGAAGAAATACAGGCACTGATGGATTCTTGTACTGACACTTGCAATATGTGTGCCAGTCAAGGCCAGAGCCAAGCAGTGGTCTCGGCCACCTTAGAGTAAAGTCCAGCCACTCCATGTGTGAACCAAATGGGAAGCCTGTTGGAGGTCTCGGCCACAAACTCAGAGAACTGAAGTTTCATCCTAAATCTTATGTAATTTAAATTGTAATATCAACAAATAAAAAAGCAGAACCTAGAACAACCATTCAAGATTTTAAGAAGTAATACAGGGTGTCATTTAAAATGTAAAAAGAAAAGAAAAGAAAAGAAAACTGCTTTCCACTGTGTCAAAGTGCTGCATTAAGTTTTACTTGTAGCCTGTTTGATAAAAAAAGAGTATTACGACAATCAAAAACAGGATTAACCTTCAACTGGACTCATTTTGTTAAACGCAGTGTGTGGAGGTTGTGCGGTAAAAGCAGAACTAAATTAAGGTACAAGCAGTCTGGCATATGTAGCAGGACTTAGTGCTTCAAAATGAGGCGCAGTGTTTTGGAAATGGTGTCACTTGTGCTACAATTTCTTCTGTAGATAAATTATATTAAGGGATGACTCCACCTCATGACAGAGCTCCTCTGTTATGATCCTCTCCAACTATTTTCTAAAATTAGAATTTAAAGTCCCTGGTCTGTCGTCATTATTTTTTCTAGTGCAGGGTTTTTTGGAACTAGAATTATAATGGATTGTTTTTCAGAGCTCTGGCGCTGTTTGTATATTTGGGTAGAGCTGACAGAGTGTACATGTTGAACATGCATACCTTCACAAGCACAACCAAGAAGCATTCAGTTACCTAATTTGTCAAAATCATGACAAATATTGGTGCTTCTCACATTTTAAATGAGATTATACCTCAGAGAGTTCTCTAGGCACCCATTGTAGGTACACACTACTACTGTGACTGCTGGAGTATAACAAGGTTGATAAAGAAGCTTGATAGACCTGTTTTTTCCCTGGTGCATCTATTCTACTCTTTGAATTTGGTTATTTTGCCAGTGTTTGAGAAGTTCTGTCAGATATACTCAGCATATATTCTTCCTACTTTTTCAATAGAGAAAACAAAGACATTCAAGTTTAGTTGATGTTACTCAAAATGTGCTTAAAATGAGAGGGAGAGGGAACTCCGCATACGTAGATATCTGGTTTGTTGGACAGTGATGGTATGGTTGTATGTGCTCATGCATGCAGATTCCATATGTGCTGTGACGGTTAACGTCAGTACTCCCTTTATCGGACATGACTTCTTCTGATGTGCTTCTCATTCTTCATTTATTACTTCATTTTTAAAAAAAAAAAGCAAAAAAAGCACAAAAACATTCCTTTACTTCACAGGTCAGTTTCTCAAACCGATACTTCCCCCAACAGGACCATGTTTTAAGAAAGCTTTGGCTACTGAAGCCGTCGTGGACAAAGTAATTATTTTGGCCACAGCCATAAATTGTCACCACTGGAATTCAGTGTAATCAAGCTTACAAAAGATGGAATTTGGGTGAAGTATCACTTTAAGATAGAGAGACTGCATATCACATATTGTGGTTGCTGTTACCTCAGTTTTCAGCTTTGTTGACATTGTATTACAGACAATATGCAACTAATACTTTCAAGATTTTATCATTTTTTCATCATTTGTATGAAGTCTGATAACGCTGTACTCAATGATTGCCTAGATCAAAAAAATGTGCCAACATTGCTACAACATATTTCGACAGGACAACTAATACAAGCATTGTGATGATCAGACTTATTGGAAACACTGTTTAGGTAGACCTGCTGAGTGCTTCCTAAGATGTCACTTTCTGCAGCGCTGATGTCTGCATGTAAAACCCTGCTTATGATGGCTAAGTATTCTGTGGTGGCCCAAGCCAATCTTTTCCATGTCAACCTTCATCAGAAACATACAAAAAATTCATCCAATGTATTTTAAAAGACAAGCGGGTGAAGCAGAATGCATACATGCAGTATAATGTTGGCATACAGCCACTGTCAAAGCGTTTCTAAAGATGCTTCCTGTGCGGCTTTACTTCTGTCAGATTCAAGGTGTGAGTTGTTCATGAGTCCATGAGTTGTTCTATATTTTCAGGTTCAGGTTGGATAATATTAACCTAGTCCTCTGCAGCCCTCTATAGTGATAGGTAGCAGTGAAACTAGAAATGATGATGGTAAGAGTAGACAAACAAATTGAATGAACTAAATACAAAGTGGGCACACAGCACAGAGTAGCTGGCAAACGGTTTGGCGCAGGGACATAATCTGAGCAGAACCAAAATGTTTGTAGCAATCCATCACTCTGCAGGAAAACTGCAAATATATTTACATGTTCTGTAGGGTTGATCTGGAGCAGGAGTTCAGTTTGTGAACTGTGTTTCAAAAACAGTAATCATCCAGATAAGTTTGACAAACCTGAAGGTTTGCTTTCAACCTGTCTGATCATCATCATCTGACAGTTTGGGTGTCTCCACCCATCTGACTTGTTGTGATTTCAATCCTGTTTAGAGCTTGAAATAGAACTCAGTAAGTTTAGTGTTATTTTTACTCAGAGAAATGATCAGCAAGACTACAAAAATAAGCCTAAAATTGTTATAGTCTGAAATTACCCTTGGCACCACTGTGTCAAATGTACCTTACATCTTCTCAGCAGATATGTAGAAACAGAGGATAACAGTAATTAGCGTTATATCTGAGACTGGTCTGGACCTGGCCTGATCGTTTATATGAGGGATTTTTTTTTGCCCTTTTTTTAATGATTAATATAATAAACAGTGACACAGATTCCTTAAAAGAGATGTTTCACATGCTTTTTTCATCTGCAATCATGCTTGAATTTTCTGGACTGATTGGCAGCTTGATGAGGGACAAACTGAACTCTCAACAGCACTGACTCTGTCCGATTTTGGAACTCGTGACGTTACATTGTAACCCCTCTGGAATGTGTCATACACAGCCCTGCTTTTCTTCAAAGCAAGATGTGATGTGCAGGTAGTAATGTTTTTGGATGGTCACCTGTACAGCTCATCCATCCACTGCTTTGCACTACAACTCATGGCTCTACATCTGTCATTCGCCTTCTGTTTTTGTGATAACTTCCAGTTTTCATCATTTACCAACAGAGAGGAGACAGTTTGGTTCCCTGTTTTACTTTTTCTTTCTTTCATCTTTCTTGGGCTGTAACTGGAGTAAGATCCTTTCTCACTCTTGTTACAGAACTGGGGTTGTTTACAAGTCTCTCTTCATGTGTCTTCTTTCTCCTGAACTCGGCATCTTTTACTGTTCTGGTCATGGCTCAGCTCACTCAGCTCTGCTACACATACTGATACATGTGTATTTTGTTATTCTCATCATTGCCCCCTTTGCTCTTTATTGTACTGAAATCCATTTTTAATATTTTCTCCTTCCCTTTGCTCAAACTGGGTCGTCTTTTCATACCTTTCTTTTCTGTTCCATCTGTTGTTCACATCCCCTTTATTTCCCCTCTGTTGTCTTCCCCCACTCCTTCCATCCTCCCTCACACAGGTGGTGAGTCAGCGATTCCCACAGAACAGCATAGGTGCAGTGGGCAGCGCCATGTTTCTGCGCTTCGTCAACCCAGCCATTGTGTCTCCGTATGAGGCTGGCATCTTGGACAAGAAGCCCCTACCTAGGATAGAACGGGGTCTCAAACTAATGTCCAAGGTAAGGCTGGTTGATATGAATGCTAAGTGATGAAGCTGACTGGAGAGATGCTTTCATCCTACAATGGCAGCTTCTAGTCTGTGTGTTATTATATGTTGTTTACAATTGTAGAAGAAAATGGGATGGCACTTGAGTGTTATAATCAGTCCTGCAGGGTGAAGGCTCCATCCCCAAATCATAGTACAGACCAGTATTCAGCAGGTTTAGCATGAAGATACCATGATCGCAATAACCACTGTGGCAGCAAGTAGGCCGTAGTGACTCAGGCAGGACCGTGTATCTCTTTCTAGAAAACCAGACACTGTGAAGGTGGAGACCTGATTTCACCAGCAGTTCACTTTGCTGTAATGTGTGTGCTGTGTATTTCTTTTGTTTTTCTTCAGATTCTGCAGAGTATTGCAAACCATGTCCTGTTTACAAAAGAAGAACACATGAGGCCTTTTAATGACTTTGTGAAAAGCAACTTTGATTCAGCCAGGAGGTAAGACACACTGGAGGTTATTTTATGGCTTATTTCTCGGCCAGTGTGTATATATTTTTAGTAGGGTAATAATTGTGACTCATACAGCAGTGAGTTATCAGTGCATTATACATGTCAGCTGCATTTGTAAGGAATGTTGGATGTCAGTTTTTTCTTTATCAAGTGTCAAGTTATACCATTAATCTCAAGGACAATGTGATACTGTTACATCATAATTCTGTTTTCAGCAGCACCACTTGTGTGCAAAGCTCATATCCACTTAACAGCCTGCAGTGGGTATGAATGTGAGCGTGTTGATTTCAGAAAGTTGCAGGTAATTGGTGCAAGAAACACCTTCAATCTGACATCTGCAGGCACTGGGCAGTGTGGTCTGACATGCACTTCTAACATACCAAAGGTTCTGCAAACTAAAGCAGTGAGGTGCCTGGTGTAGATTTTGTCCAGTAAATAGGCTGAGTGTGTACTCTCCTCTCTCCACCACAGGTTTTTCTTGGACATAGCATCTGATTCTCCACCTAGTGACTCGGTCAACCACAGTCTGTCCTTTATCAGTGATGGTAATGTGCTGGCCCTGCACCGCCTTCTGTGGAATAACCAGGAGAGGATCGGCCAGTATCTCTCCAGCAACAGGTACGGTTAATCATTTTATCTGTCGCTGAAGACTAATGTCAGATTATGTTTTTATAAAATGATTGTGATCTTTTTCCAGGGATCATAAGGCTGTAGGCAGGCGGCCTTTTGACAAGATGGCGACCCTGCTGGCCTACTTGGGACCCCCGGAACACAAACCTGTGGCTGACACTCACTGGTCCAGTCTCAATCTAACCAGCTCCAAGTTTGAGGAGTTCATGACCAGGTAGGATTGCCACCAGCTTGTAACATAATGGATTTGTCCCAATACCTGCACTTGTTGTCATGAGCGTGCAAGTTACCTCTTGAATTTCTCCAAGGGGATGGATAAAGTCTGTCTGTCTGTCTAGCTACCTAGCTATCTATCTTACCTGTCAGCAGGTAGTTGGCAAATGTGTGTTGCTGAAACGATACGAACACGCAGTGCGCTACCCCTTGATACATACATCTCCTTATACAACTTAAAAGTGATATTCAAAGCTATATGTATATTTTATATCTGACAATGTCAGCTTAAATATTAAATGTATCCTTTTATCAAATACTTACAGTTGTAAAAAACAAAACAAAAAACATTTACATACACTAATAAAGACCATGTCATGGCAGTCTTGAGTTTCCAGTGTCTTTATCCCAATAACAATTATGCATTTTGGTTCTTTTGCAAGTTTATTATAGGACCTCAAAATCTGCAAAATACACATACAGCAACTTAAATTATCAGTTTTGGTGATGTATACAGTTATATTAATCCCATTTTCTTCGTGGCATGGCCTCTTAACTTGTTGCGAGTGATTATGATCCACAGTCAACTGTGTTTTATATTACAATGGACTGAGAGGATGAGGCTGCCATGCAAGAAGGAAGCCCTTCCTCTCGAAGCTGCACCTTAAGACTCGACTGAAGTTTGCTGCTGATCACATGGACAACACAAAAGGCCTTCTGGTTGAAAATTATGTGGTCAAATTAATCCCAAAAAAATTTGCTGTTTAGCCACAATGTTCAGAAAAATATGTTTGGAGGAGAGAAGATGACGCCTTTATCCCCAAGAACACCAAACCTACTGTTGAGCATAATGGCGACACTGTTACACTCTGGGGCTGTCAGTGGAGCTGGTGCTTTATTTAAAGTGTATAGAATAGTGAAGGAGATTTACCTCCACATTCTTCAAGAAAACCTAAAATCATCAGCCAGAAGTTTGGGTCTTGGAAGCAGTTGGGCATTAGCCAAAACATACCTGAAAAGTGGTAAAGAATTTGCTCATTTGCAGGCTACAATTAAGGTTTTAGACTGGCCTCCCCAAAATCCTGACTGACCCCATCGAGATTCTGTGGACTGGTCTGAAGTAACAAGTCTGTATCAGAAAGCGTATAAATGGCTGAAGTGAAAATGGCCAAGGAAACGTAACTAAAAATTGACATTGCTGCATGTATATTTTGTACCCAGCAGATTTAGTGTGTTTCCAGAAGATCTGTAATAAATTTATGAGAGAATCAAAATGCATTATTTGCTTTTCATGACGTTTTTGAAGACGCATGCGTTTTAATCATTTCGTCATTAAAAAATTCAGAGTTCTAGGAGTCATTGGAAACTCAAGACTGCCATGATATGCGTAGTCCTTGCAGAATCTTCCTCTACAACACCTGACATTCAATGTAACGGCACTAAAGGTTGTCAAATAAATGAATGTTGGCTGATCCTAAGCACTCTGGCTTGTTCTGTAGGCACCAGGTCCATGAGAAAGAGGAGTTCAAAGCCTTAAAGACACTCAACATTTTCTACCAGGCAGGAACTTCCAAGACCGGCAACCCAGTATTCTACTACGTTGCCCGCAGGTAAGACCTGGTCGTACCTCTTACTTCTCTGTCTGTGAACCTTTTTTTTTTCCTTGTGAAGCTTACATTTGGTCTTTACAGTCTGGTTATTATCTGGTGCTTTGAGGTTTTCATAGTACAAAATGGTGCTTGCTTATATTATTACCTTTCCCTGAACATGTTAGTAATGGCAGTATCAGTAGGAAAAGCACTGTGGAGAATGGCTGGTAGTATTGATGATATGGGTTTGAATAAAACGTACGAAACAATTGTAACTGTTAACTTGTTGTTGAGAGATGGAAGAGGACTTCAGCAAGTCCCACTTACACGTTTTTGTATGTCTGCACACTAGATACAAAAACATAACAGCAGTAAAGAGTGACTAGAAAAATTAGACACCCTTGTAGTGTTTCTTGCATTCTTTAATATATACTGTAAAATGTTTCTAATATTTTTGACATTCCCTGTATGAGCATGACAAAATATTAGAAACACCTTACAGTATAATATAGTCCACTACAGTGCCCACCACAGTATCAGGACAACAGCTTGAGCATAATAATTCCTATGTCAAGTCTTAGCAATTGTCAAGTCATTAGCTTTATCTGGAACTTTAAACTAGAGATATACAGTTCACTCATGACCAGCTTACTGCATCCTCACATTTTGCTCACATAGAGCCATCAAAACTCAGCAGTGCCCTGGCTAAAAAAAACCTCAAATCTCTATATCCCATAAAGAGATACCAATACGAATGTTAAAAAAGAACGTTAGGTTAAAATATTAAAACTGAAAGATGAGTGAGATGTCTTACCATATATCCCTCATTGCCTGGAGCGAGGTAGAGGCATGCTTACTTAGACGGAAAATAAGGCATTGCATCAGGCCCTTACAGGATGAGGACGTCTCTCCTCTAGGGAGCGGTCATAATGTTTTCTGCCAGTCTAAACTGGCGTAGTGTAGAAGAGCTTCTGGGGACAGTGTGGCTGGGCTTGTCATGAGATACCTCACTCCTCTTTCCAAGGACTTAATTAAGGGGTTTTATATCCTAAGGTTTTATAAAGAAAACACGGTAAAGGATGGTAAAAACGGCCATCTTAAATGGTCCTTTGGTAATGATCTGTTGTCTAGCTGGGATTTTGATGTCCTGAAGGCGAAAAGCAGATTAATGTATTATTGAGTGTATGAATGTGAAGAAGAAACGGTGTGTCACGCAGCTTTTCATGCTCAGCAGAATAGGAGGAGTCAGAGAGGGACTCAGTCACTGACTCAGACTTTAAGTCTGTCTCTGAAATGGAAAACCCAGAGTTTTCCCTCGTGTCAGGGTTCGATTTTTGAGTTTGTACTTAACCTTGTTTTGGAAAGGACCCCTGCTGAAGATCCTGTGCCTGCATTGTATTACATTTTTACAGCTTGGCAATTTATGCACTTACATATCTTACATGGACACACCTATCAAAAGCAACTACCCTAACGATTTCTGTTTCAAAAAAATCCAAATTTGAGCTTGATGCTGTTTGAGGTAATGCCATCCTACATGACACAACCTTAGTATCAGTTTGGATTATTTTAGATATCCCTATGTGCCAACACAGAGGAACTGTAACCACTATGCAATTGCTGAAATCCATTATGTCGTCTGTTATTATTGTTATTTTTTTGCATTATGTGATCTGTTTGTGTGCACAGACATCTTAAGTCCATCTGTCTCAGCAACAAAGACATGGACAAGTGTGTCCAGGGAGGCTATGATAAGGCTGTGATTGGATCTGTATTTAGTTTGTGAAAGATTGTTTCATAAATGACCAAGTGTCAAGCTGCATTCGTATTCATTTATTTTTATTTGCGAAAGAATGTTTACTGAATCTGGGCAAAGTCAACAGTCCATCATTTTAATCACAGTGGCAAAAGCGGCAAGTGAGTTTTTTGAGATTTGTAGACCAACAGTGCTTTAGATTTTCCCCAGTGAGTTTCAGTTTAAAGTTCACCATGCTGATAGGCGTGCTGAATTCTTCTACGTTTTACCACTGATGTCCACTAACTTTTTTTTCTTTTTTTATTGGGAGGGAATCCAAACAGTTTTTTTGTTTTTTTTCTTCAGGTCTCCAAATTTAAATCATCAGCCAGGAAAGTCACAAATATGAAGTTTTACAAACATAGTCTTTCATTTACGTCAACCTAAATGCAGTGGAAATGTGGACAAAGCAATGAACTGCCCCACCCTTTTGTTTGTTCAGTTTTGCGAAGTGCCTTCAATGTCAGCCCTTCAACTCCTGACCCAGACCAGACTTCTTGCTCTTCCCTGCTGTCCAGTCTAGTTACCACTGCAGCTGATGGAGTGGGTACCCTTTTTACCTAAAACTGATATTTATTACAACAGATTACCAAAAGTGTTATCAGCCAGTTTTGAAAAACCCGGCGTCTGACTTTAGCGAAAAAAAAGCAGCAATAATAGTATGACTATGCTGACTAAAAATGACACAACAATGAAAGATTTGATCTAATGAACTTTTGCAAAGCATAACACGAAACATACTGTTGTTTGCTGACATTCTGATGGGCCATCTGGTCTTTTCAACCAAATTTTCTCTTTCTTTTGCTTTGGTATTTTTTCTTACAGTCTATTTTGTTACATGTTACATTACTTGTTTTACATGATGCATCCATTATATTATGGGAGTTTGCATCATGCTGTTGTAATTTGTAGAAAATGTTGTACTCCTAACGTTTTCTCTACAACTGGGCCTTTATTGGTAACTTTGCCCATTTTTTTGTATGTACATTTAGTCTCCTTACCTCTTAGTGAAAGAGTGAACCAATACGACCACTGAGAACTATAAAAAGTTATATACTGTTAGTGGCCACTCCTGTTCTAAATGGCTCATCAGGGCAAATGTAGCACAAGCATCACATTTTTGAAGAAAACATAGAGCACAGTCGTCTGTCAATGTGCAAGCATTACTTTATGCTAAGAGCTGAGTATCGACATTAACACACCAGTTGAATCATGTATTCAATATTTTGAGTAGCTTTTTGTCTTTATACAGGTCATCTTTGTGTACAGGAATTTAAAAGGCGCTGTGTGCTGACTGACATAAAGCAGTAATAGTTGCAAGAGTTTTTACAAGGAAACTCAAAGTATGGGTGCTAAGTAGTGTAATTTGTTAACTGTCCAAAATAATTGGGTAGATGCTATGATCTGTATCCAGTCAAGACGGTTCAGAAGATGGTGAATGTGATCATCAGGGCTACAATAGTCAGGGTGACAGTTTGTTTAGTGTCAACATGTAGTCCATGCCCTTTATTCCGTGAATTAGCTACTTTGGGCTTCTTGCTTGCAGACTGTGGTTGTGCCGTGCTTGTGTGTGTAGAGAAACTGTTAAAACTTGTGGAAGACGTCCAGACAAATAAAATGTGGTCCTCAGATTCGTTCACATCTCTTTTGTCCTGATAAATTCCAGTCTCAAAAAGCGCAGATTTTGCTTGGTAGCTAGACGTGACCTCTGCAGTCCTTGCAGGTGATTGGCCATCATGCCTTTCACCTCTGCTGTTAACCCAGAGTGGTGGCTCTGTGAACAGAGCGGAGTGCTTTCCTGTTGTTGCCAGATGAGTTTTCCCACAGATGGGTCTTGTATAACAGGGGCAACCTAAGACAGTTGCATGGGTTTGCTCAGCCCATCTGAGGAGCCTTGTTATGTTTTCTTCTTCTTCACAAGCCCAGGGGTTATCCCCAAGAGTTATCATCTCCAACCCAATCAGCTTATCAAAGATTCCTTCAGACAACCATGAGAAGCGGTTAGCATGCAGATAGAATTGAGCCAGCCTCTGCAATCGATCTAATGATCCAGGTATGATCTGCGCCAGATAGTTATGTGACAAATCAATGCTTTCCAGGTTGTGTGGCATGTTTGTTGGCACAGTCCAAAACCTGTTATGACTAAGGTTGAGAGCGTGTAGACTTAAGAGTGTGTTATTGATGAAGACCACTCTTTCCAGCTCATTGTCTGACAAATCCAGTACTTTCAGATTCCAGTGGTAAGCTGTGTCATTTTTGTCCAGGGTGCGTAGATGGTTCCCTGCTGCTCGAATGTCCCACAGAGACCGTGGTAAGGCAGGGGGCAGGCTCTCCAAGCGATTGTAGGACAGGTCCAGGGTTCGCAGGTGGGCATAGTGGCTGAGCTGGCCGTCCAGATCCTGCAAGCTGACAGAAGAGTGTTAAATTGAAAATATCAGTTGTGAGCAGGATAGTAAACCATCACTACCTGTTACACCTTCAATGATAAACAAAAATTAGAATTATCATTCTACAACAGAAAATATAGAAACCTATTCACATATGTGTCTATTCAACTTTACACCAATCTTTCACTGACAGGTGAAGTGAATAGCATTTGTCATATCTTTGCAATGTAATGTTCTGCTGGGAACCTTGGGTCTTGCCATTTATGCGGGTGTTATTTTGACATGTACCACTCAGCTAAACATTGTTACAGAATAGGAATCGGCTGATTATCGGCCCAGCCAACTATTGGTGCTGATAGTTGGCATTTTTAGATTATCGGTTATCAATTATTATCAATTGGTTGTTACATGTCACAAGTAACAGCCAATCACAGTTAGTTTTTACAGAGAGAGAGCACAGACATTGTAGTGCATTTATAGAGCAGTGATGCGCCAGCAAGTTTGAGTTTTGGAAGGTGAGGTAGCAGAAACGCTACATGTGTAATAAACACTGCAGAGTTCCACAAACATTCCTAATATAACAGAAAGATGTCAGTAATTCACTTGTAGGTCTTAACAAGTGGTGCAGTTGGACCTGGTTCTGCTGGTAGTGCTAGGCTATGTCTGTTGCTAAGATGTTAGCTGTGCTTCTTCAACTGCAGCTAACGCTATCTGGAGCACATAACGTCATTCTAAAGTCAGACAAACTGTACAACTCTGTTCTACCTGACAGACACGTCTCTCTAGCTGAGTGACAACCTGCAAAAACTGGACAAGAGGCACAGCCATCACTACAAGTCAGGACATTAGCTGCTTTCACAGTGGCTACGGTTATGCTAACAGCTAGCAGCTACTTTAGGAGGCAGCCACAGATTGCCCTGAAACAGAGCCTGGAAAAAAATAAATAACATGTTTTAAGATATGAACCTTAGTGGACAATAAAAGTGATAGAATGGTCATTGATTCCAGATAAGAACAGCAGATATAACTGCAGGAGACAAACTGTTATTGGTCTCAATCAGTTAATCTCACAGTGAACAGGAGAGCTTCGTAACATCATGTGATGCTTCAGTGTCATTACTCCTGTTTCTATTGCACTTATTCAGTAATAGCAACCCTTATTTACAAAGTAGTCTAGCTTTGAATGATAGGTTTCCTGCTATTACTGCTATCACATACTTTTAATAAATAACATTTAGTGTATATGTATATATATATATATATATGTATGTATACATTTAGTAATAGTCAATAACAAACCTAGTTATGAATGACAGATTCCCTGCTATCACATGCTGTTATAAACAACATTTAATATCAGAGCCATATATTCGTTATCTGCTTTTCTCAACCAGCAATAATCAAAATCGACATCAGCCTTAAAAAACCCATATTGGTCGATCCCCATTACAGAGCAAGCCCTCTTGGCGCTGCCTGATGGCAGCATCCTTCCCCAGCAGTACAGTAAGCTCCATCACACTGCAGAGAACTGGTCAGGAACAGTTCAAGGAACACAACAAAGCCCAGTGTTAATCTCCACACTTACGGAGTCATGGACTTTCAGGTGTGTTCCTGCCAAGTGTGTGAAAGCTCAGGGCTGTTCCATTCTCAAATCTTCAAGTGCAGAAAAATCGACTTTTTAACACTATCATGCACCCTTTCTGTGAGTCTTCCTGTCTTTAGCTTTTCCTAAGAGACTTGCCCATAGTTCGTAGCAAAATTGGTATATGTATAAAATCTACAAAGTAGTTGTCCTGCTCTCCACAAAATATACACAACCAAACATTGATGGTGTGGGGAAGAAATCTGCTAGGAAGGTAATCTGTAAGTGGCAGCATCTGGTTGCTTTCTGTTTAGGTAATTTATCACATATTCATGAGTTGTTTGTATTTTCAGTAAATGGGATTCATGGCTTTTCTGACTTTTGGTAGTTTGCTGAAATGGATACACACTGTAATGTCACAAAGAGGGAGTTACCAGGAATGCACAGTTTGACTGCTGAGCTTGCAGTTCATCCCTCACTAGCCAGATATGTTGTGTATGCTAGTAACCAGCACAAGGAGTTAAATTGCACAAACATGAGTTAATGCATAGAAGCAAGCATTCTTCAGCCATTTGTTTAACTGTGGCTGTGTTCAGAAATTCCATCTGAAATTCAGAACATCATCTGTACTGTCATTCAGAATTTCCGTTTCAGAGCAGCAGGGTTTTAGTGATTTGAGGCTGCAGACAAACTCTGTCTTACTTTGTATTCATTGTTTCTCTAACTGAATGCTGGTGTTAGTGGTAGAAGAATTTAAACTGTTTTCCTCCTTAAACTATTAAAACTAAACGGTAAAAGAAAAAGCCCTGCGTTCATTTTATAAAGATAAAGCGTAAAAGAGGTTTTGTAAGCTCAATGTAGTGACATTTAAATAATATCTGTTTAGGATGGAGCTTTCAATTCTAATCTAATGCTGCAGAGTTTAATTTTATTTTGTGATTAAAACCTGTGGTTCTGTCCACAGTGCTCTGACTACTCTCATCAACAGAACCTAAATGTCTGTAAAGTGATTTGCATAAACAATTGCCTTCTTTGCTGTAAATAATTATTGTATTTATTTTAAATTTCACTGATCACCTTATAGTATATAATAGTGGTTAGTTCAAAACAGTCCTTGCAATGTGCTGCTCAAGAACGTTAATTTATATACAGTGCCAATGAGAAAACAAGGCAATCTTAAACTTGTTTTTAATGTGTTTTTTTTTGTTTTTTTTTTACAAAAAAGTATAATCCAAAATACCAAGAAGAGCACCATTCCCCATCAATTAGCAGTATCGTTGAGAGACGTAGTTACGTTGACATCCTAATGTTACCCATTCTGAATGTGCTGCGCTCCTTTTTCTACGGTTTCAAGCCCTCTCAAACTCTCACAACCAGTGCTTAGTCTTAAAGTGGTGATTGGGTCTGGGGTAATGAGTTCACAGTATTGACTCTCCAGATCCCAAAATCACATTGGTGTATATGGAATAATGAAGGAGGAGGATTACCTCAAGTCTCAGAAGGGTGACTTTTGGATGCAGTTGACTGGTCGAGCAAGACAATGAACCAAAACACACCAAAAACGGTTAAATCAGGGTAGAGTTAAGGTTTTAACTGGCCTCCCCAACGTCCTGACTTGAAACCCCATTAAGAACTCTACTGTACTGAAGTAACAATTCAAACCAACAAATTTAGTTAACTGAACCAATACTTTCTAGAGAACTGGCGAAGGATACAACCAGAAACTTGCCAGAAGCTTGTGGATGGCTACCAAAAGCACCTAGTTAAGGTAGAAATAGTCAAAGGACATTTGACCTGATTTGTATTGTATTGCATATAAAAGAATGTGTATGTGTATGTACACATATACACACACATATATATACTATTTTCCGCTTATTGGTAACGACATCTACCTCAGCCTGATCTTTTGTGTACGCCCACTGTCACACAAGTGTATATAATATATGCCATATAATTTTGATTATTGATGAAGAGATATCACAAACAGCTCTTTTATATATGATACATATATAGAAACTCTGCTCTTCTGATCTCTGCTTGTTTTCAACATGTGAGTTCTGGGCAGGCAAATCATGCCTTCTCTGGTTGCTACGGTATTTAAAAAATAAGAGGCGTTACCTGGTCACACAACCAGGTACTGCTGTGTGCGTGTGTATACAGATGTATACGTGTACATATGTGTATGTACATATGTGTATACTTTCTGTGAGCTCAGCTTTTTTATTTGCAGATTAAAGAAAGAGGGTTTTTTTTGTTTGTTTTTTTTAATAGTTTCACAGATGCACTATATTAACTTACTGGGTTTTTTTGTTTGTTTTTTAATAATACAATATGTATAACTATTTAAGGCAATGATCTGGTTGTTAGTGACTTAGACAGCTACATATATTTAACAGTCAAGTCCTGCATACTGTGACCTTCAGAACACCACAGTATAATTATGAGCCAACAAAGCTAGTTTGCAAGCAGTCACTGTGCAGTAATAATCTAAAATAAACAGAAAAATACCTAATACGATATACCTAAAGATTTGATGTCAGCTAAATTTATTTGACAGTTGACCACCTATAGTCATTCCAAATTTTTATCTGACAAACTGTTCACATCATCACCATTGGCAAATTTCTCTTTTTTTCTCGCTCTGTCCTCTTTAGGAAAAGAATAGATTTAACCCATTTTTTTGTGCTCTGTTTCTGCTAAGCTCTTTCTTATTTATAAATCTATTAGTTGTCATTTGTAAATAATAGTGTAGAGGTGCAGCCGCTTACCTGTTAAATGAGAGGTTGAGAAAGCGAATGTTGTGCTGCAGACCAGGCGGTAGCTTGGTTAGGCCTCGTGAAGAGCAGTCCACGACACGGTGACCTCCACTGCAGGAACATACAGAGGGGCAGATACACAGCACCAAACCTCCCAGCAGCCCACACAGTAGCAGGAGGAGCAGGCAGACCAGAGAAGCAGAGCACGCAGGCATGGTCAGGGTTCTAGGGAATGAGACGAATATTAAGTTGGAGGATAGGTATCTTAGACTGATTGTAGGAAACAGTGTAAAAAAAAAAAATGTTAAGAATTGTGATAATTACAATGTTACAGGTTTTATAGTTTAAAGTCTGTTTTTTCTTCTTTTTGTGTTAAAAGCTCCGTGTTGAAATTTTGACGGGAAAATTGGATGTCTTATAAGCCCCTTTCAGACATGGGACATGGAACATTACTGGCCTCATCAATCTGTTAAAGTGACGGCACCCTAGTCCAGTGTCAGAGAGAGCCTGGAGCTATTTGTCATTCACAAACTAAATCTAAACTAATAGTAGCTGATTAAAGTGTCCAAACTACTAACAGTCCAGTTTATTTCTGATTTCTTAAACAGTGAAAAAGAAATCTCAGGACTCAACCTAAAGACGGCTGCAATTATAACGAAGTATTAAACTGCAGATGACAAACTGACCCTTTCTGACAGCTCACCTGACTGAGGTGATGAGTAACCTGCTGTTAGATTCTGATCGATCCTTTCGCTGTGTTGGTTATAATTTCAAAATAAAACTAGCTAATTAACTTACTGCTGTTGCTCTGTGCGTAAATGCTCACAGTTCTCTTTCTCTTTGGAGACATTTGGATCCGACTGCTGTCTGATACTGCAGATTTGTAATAAACTACAAAGAAATGGTACTAAACTACTGGACTTTAAAATTGTCATTCTGTATGTATTTGTCACTTTTCTGTTGTGAAGACAGGTAGGCCTACCTTGTATGATTTGCCTTTGAATCCTGGCCTAGATTGATCTGTTTTTCATGCTCACTTGGGATGATACTCATTAATACTTATTAAGTTACCAACACTGTTGTTCTACTTGCGCAAATGTGCACAACTTTCTACCTTTGGAGAAACAAATATGAATCCTACTGCTGTCTGATGCTGCAGGTATTAAAAAAAAATAAATTCTGAGGGAATAATTCTAAATAGCTTGAAGCAACATATTTTAGCTCATGTTTTGTAGGGGGAAACAAATTGCTTTTATCATTGATGAGTATCTTTCACCTGTTAGTGTTACGACAGCAGTAAGTTTTATTATGATGGACATTTAATTTTGTAGCCGAGTAGATTTGAAATCTTAGATCAAAATAGGTGAGGAAAGTTGTGTTGTAATTTTGTGTCACAGCTCAGTTCAGACTTGTATTGAAAGTGATATGGAAATGTTAATAGGTCTGACTTAATAAGATTGCTGACACTTAAATTGGTGTTAACAAAATGGGGTTTATGTCTGAAAACGGCTATATGTTGTAAATTTGGTACAGACCTTCATGGTTCTAGGTGATCCTGATTTGCCCTGATGTTTTAAATTTATGAAAAACTGACAATATTCACATCAGTTTCTGCTGTCTAGTGCTAGTCGACAAATATAGCATATGTACCATCGTAAACATCATCTGCTTAAGCCTATTAACAGTGCCGCTGCAAAAATGCAAGGATGCCAATGTTAGCCTTTAGTACACAGGATATCTTCATTATCTTTTAAGCTTGCTGCATTTTAGCCAAACCTGTGTGGTTCACAGATCAGCCTGTGGGACCTGCAGGCCTTGAATCGACCTGTGCATGACTTGCTACATGTAGCTTTATTGTGAGATCACTTCTTCTAACGACCAAAACAGTTTATAGGGACATGATTTTATTCTAAGGCCATTTTGCCACCTTCACCCTTACTTCATCTCCGTTCAGCCCTCTGATGTGTTGGCATCCACCGTGTGTCATTGGGTCCACCAATCAGAATCTGTGGAAGATGGGCGTTTATTATAATACATATTATAAAGACTTCTATCACCAGCAGCTTTTTTTTGATACAAATACCATTTAGATCATATATCCATGAAATGTCAGGCAGGTATGAAGATTTTAAAAAAAAACAAATCTTATATATCGCCCAAGTCTATTAGTAGTAGTGTTACTTTTCTAAAATGTCACTAGAATATCTAGCTTGCTGACTTGTGTGCCAGCCCATTGTTTTCATGTTTTTGTATTTTCTTTTTGTCTTCCGCAATGTTTAGGTTTACAACTATACATATGCTGTCTACTCCTTTTTCATTGTTTTTTTGACTGTATCCTGACAGTCAACATTCGCAACATGATCTGTGTTTTATTAGGTTTTTGAGGGTTTATTTATACATTTTATTTCTTACACCAAACATGGTCTTGTCCTTCCTCTGGGATTGTTAACAATCTCAGTTATTTGTTTCAGATTTTCATTCCACCCAAAATGAGGCTACAATACTGCACTAGCTGAACTAGTGATTAACATGAGCCTTGAGTTGTCATGAGCATGTAATACCTCTGTTTTTGCTACTCAATTAGAAGTTTAGAGAACAATAACTCTCTGATGCATGTAAATGGCAGAGGAAATGACAGCCATTTTTTAAAAATGTGGACACTTGACTTAAACCCAAACCACCCCACTGATTGTTAGGTTAAGACCAGTCCCAGTCTTTAGTAGGACTCCTGGTGCATTTATAGGTGATCCTCAGAGCCAAACGGCTTTAAACTCTGCCAGTGGGACCAGAGCTCAGAGTGTTGCAGTGACACTCAATTCAGGTCAACACAAATTTCATCTCTCCGCAACTGCAGACATTCTGACTAAAAAGCGAAACCATCTGTGTTTGTGCTCTAAAGCGGCAGACTACTGGGCATGTTAACACCCTTGAAATGTTTCCAGAAATTTCCTCACACTGTTACATTCTGTGCTGGATGATCGCAGATGAAGCTCTGCTGTGATTGTGCCTTACATCACTAATTTTCTGTGGTTGTTGCAATAATGCTACTTTCTATGGAATACTAAAAGGGAGAAATCTGCACCATGACGGAGCAGGGAATAGCATTCTGGACCACCATAACATTACAGTAGTTTACTGCATTAACCAGATTCAGAATTATATCGCTCTCTGCCCTGCCCATTATATGTAAGTGGGTCTCTCTATTTCAAATCACTCACCTCGTCCTTTCTAGTGTTGGTCCGTCATCTTTCCTTTTCTTCTGTCGTCTCGTCCTCTGGCTTCAGCTGCAATGCTCTGTACTCTTCTCTGTTCTTGGAAGTTAACGGGCTGAAGCTCTTTTTTGTTAGTGTTGTGGATTCCGTGGTGTGGCATGAAACATGCTTGCTGCTAGTACTGTCCCTTGTCCTGCTCACTGCTCTGCAGGCTCCCGATGCAGCTGGAGCTCCAGGTTAGGAGAAAGAGATATGCATGAGGGGAGGGAGAGTGAGACAGAGAGAATTGCAGCAGTGAGCCGACCCACTCTGCTGCTGATGAGGCAAGCAAGACCTGTGTGTGTGTGTGTGTGTGTGTGTGTGTGTGTGTGTGTGT
>NW_007577801.1:310687-355171 GCF_000690725.1 Stegastes partitus | reverse complement strand
TGTGTGTCTGTGTGTGTTGACAGCAGCATGCTTAACAACAGCAGCAGCTCTCTCTCTGCCCCTCATGCACACGCATTCTTATGCTCACTTGAAAACGCACTGGCTCCTAATTTTTCTACACACTGTACTGATGTTCAGATTTTTTTTTTCCTTCCACAAAAGATATTTAATCTTTTTTTAAAATGTGCATTTTCCTAAAGCTGCACTGATAATGTATTAGTATCACTATAATGTTTATCACAGAGAAAGATCAACATCTGTCCACTTTCCTTTACTTCTTCAAAGCCATTTAAGAAGTGATGCTGATTGTTTTTTGGTTTTACAACACATTTACTGTCTTGGTTCTCTCTTCTCTCAGCCTTCATCAACCTAGGTTCCAACAGCTACAAGCAATAAAAAAGCTTTCAGACTACCTGATTTAAATTGCGATGATGGAAGCTTTTATGATGTATGAAATGACACTCTGAAATAGCACCGAGCCCAGTTACAGATAGGCTGGTAAACAAAGTGTAGCTTATGGATGCTGAATAGGCAGATGTTTGTCACTGGAGTTGGTAGAGACCAAAATCAGCGGTAAAAGACTGGTCCAAATATATTTGTTCTTTTTCGTAGCATTCATTTTGTGTCTCACTTTGGGAATGTCTCCTGTGTGACTTCATCAGAAGCTCAAATACCAGTACCCCAACCTCAGTTGGCTGGCACTAATAACACCTACGTCAGGAGGGCTGGGGACCCTCTTCCTATATAAAATGCTGACATAGAGTCAGCTGCCATTCAAAAATCTCTTCTCTCTTATGTGCCACGTCCTCTCCTGGATCTCGACATGCAGGACATGTGCAAGCGCACAGCTGTTAGGCTTGGCTTCCTGTAGCCATTGGAGCAAAGGTGGAAAAATCTTGTTTTCATGGCAAAAAGCAGCAAAAGGCAAAGAAGACAGGAAAGCAGGTGTTGCTAATCTTCCCAGAGCTGCTTGATGAGACAGTCATGACATGAGAGTCAAGCCTGACAGCAAGAAACACCCCCTTATTGTCGGAGATTCTCTGTTGGATTGTGAGGGGATGGGGGCTCATGGTATGCGCCAGATGCATGCCACCATGACTGCTGGTAACTACCTACTTTTACCCAAGGGCCTCCTTGTATTCTGCAGCTCTGTCCCTCCCCGCAAAGACGGACCGTATTCAGTTTAGCCTCACTGATTAGTGCTACAAGGCAGCAGTTCTGTCAGCGAGGGCTTTTTGCGCATCGCTGGTCACGTCATTCACCTCCACAAAGTAGGCATCCGAGCTCAGGGAGAGCCATGGACCTTATGGTTCTTCAAGAAAGGGTACACTGGCTCAAGAAAAAAAAGAGTACCTCCTCGACACCCTGACTGTACCCCAGGGTCATTTAATACAGCCGTCACCTCAATGCAGAAGAGATGTGAGGAGAAAACGAAAGATGATGAGGCGCTGAAAATCTGCCTGCTGTGGAGGGCTCAACCTGCCGCCCCCCCGTGCCATGTCAGTCATATGCACACGGCTGTGTCTCTGGCATTCAGGATTCCCAATGTGCCAAAGCCTCTGGTCCCCGCAGATCCCAAGAAAAATTTAAGCTGCAAGCAGCGTTGGACGGGCCCTCGCACTTCCGCGTGTGTCGGATGGCATTTGAGGACAATACAGTCAATACAGTGGCTAATAATAGCACATGAAAGTGTAAAACACGTTATTTCCTATTGCCAGCAGGTGGCGCTATGACTGTGAATGGATGTTGGCATATGGGTTTCATCAGGGCAGGACTGTGATCAAGTATGTAAAGTTTGAGGCAGATTGGAGCATGTACAGGGTCGTTAGACACGCTTCCTTTTTGATGGTGAATCATCACAATTCAGAGGGCCGCCACGGCCACGCCCTCAGACTTTTGCGGAGCGTTTTGATAACTTTTAATCACCAAGCCCTGTTGTATGTGCTGGCCAAATTTGAGGTGTGTAGGAGTTAACCCCTAGGAGGAGTTTGCTCTCCAAAATGACAAAAAATCACCAAAAATTGCACAATTATTTCAAAATGGCAGACTTCCTGTTGAGTTTACAGGAAGGCTTTTTTGTGCGTCCTGATATGTTGCATATGCCTACCAATTTTTGTAAACATCGGTTAAACGCCCTGCGGGGGCTAATGTATAAATTGCTGCAGGGGGGCGCTATAGAGCCATTTTTCCAAACAGGCACACATTGTCTGTTGTTGAGCTGATAGTGACTCGTATGCTGATTTTGGTGATTTTACGAGCATTCTAAAGCTGTCAGAAAGTCCTTTCTGTGCGAGCAAAGGCCACAAAAAATAAGAAAAAAAAATTAGATATTTTGAAAGACATAGTGATCTTGTCTGCTATAACACAGTCAGTCGCTACAATAGTGATCGTGCAGACCACCAATTGCTTCCAGACCATGTGCTGGCGGCAATGGAGCACATAGAAGTTGTGTGTTGCATATCCCAGCCACAAGGGGGCGTGAACACAACACTTTTGGCAGAGTGACCTGTCGGCCCTCTCTTCCTGCGTGGGGAGAGCTTGGCTGCCAACACAGTCTTAATAGACGTTAAGAACAATACAGAAAGGCAAACGGCTCCAATTTTAGATCACTCCACCCCATTTCAAAGAAGTTGACAATATTTTCTCGGAGGAAATCTCCACCTAAAGAAAGAAAGGTGCAGTAAGAGTTGTTCCTCCAGAGGAAACTCACAGTGGTTTCTGCTCAAGATATTCCTTGTCCCAAAGAAGGGCAGAGGGCGGACAAGAGCCATTTTGGATTTCCATGCCCAAATCTGTCATCCAAGGAAAAATAAATTCAGGATGCTGACACGCACATCTGCTAAAGTTTCTGAGAGCAGTGACTAGTTTAAATTAACGCTTGTTTTCACATTACCATATATCGTTCCTACCAGTAATAGCTGAGATCTGCTTTTCAGGGGGTGTTTTACGAGGTTGTGGTCCTGTCACTGAGCCTAAAAGTGTTTGTAAAATGCACAGAGGAAGTTGTAGCCCCACTCCGGGAGAAGGGGGTTCAAGTGTTCACATATATTGACGGTTGGCTTGTGGTCGCTTCTTTCCGCAAGGAGATGGCTCATCACACAGAAAGCTGGGTTTTCAGATAAAATGTGGAAAAGGGCAGGATGACACCTAATCAGTGCATCATTTCCATTGGGCTCACTTGGGACTCTTTCCAATGCAAGATGTTCTTGTCCATGGAAAGAGTGAAGACTATGCAACAAATCTGGTACTGTTTAGCAGGGGCAAGATGGTTTCTCTTAAACTTATGGCCTCCTTTGTAGTGGCCATTCCATTGGGATGCTTGTGTATGAGAGGTGGGCAGCGGTGGGTGGTTTCCCTGGCTTCGGATCCTCACCGTGATGGCCACTGCAAGGTGAGGGTTTCCACAGATTGCTCAAGAGCACTTCACCAGTGAAAGTCCCCTGCTTCCTGGCTCAAGGTGTTGCTATGAGAACGGTCTCAGCCAGGAAGGTGATCACTGCAGATGCCTTGCTGGTGGGATGGGGTGCCAAACACAAAAAGAGAGCAGTGAAATGGGAAATGGGACCCTCACGTGCAATCTTTCCGCATTATTTTCCTGGTCTGAAAAAATTTCCCCTTGGCTGAGGGGCCATCATGTTTTAGTGTGGAGAGACACTTACACCATTGTGGCTTACATTAACAGACAAGTGGGTGGATGTGGGAGGGAGGTCCCCTCAGTTGCATACACCAGCACACAGACTGATAGGTTGGAGCACTGTTACACCTGCAGTCACTGAGGGTGACTCATGTACAGGGCATCCTAACTGGCAGGTGGATCTGTTATCCAGAGGTGACCCATTGTATGTAGAATGGAGGCTTCACCCAGATGCGGTGAAGCAGATTTGGTTACAGCACAGTCAGACAATCGTGGATGTTTATGGGTCAGTGAGGAATACTCAACGCCCTCTATTCTTCTCGGATTATCAGATTCCCTCGAGGTGTGGATGCACTTTCACTTGAGTGGCCGAGGATCTTACTTTTTGCTTTCCCACCGGTGGCTCTCATCCATCTAATACTGACCAAAGTGAGGTAGCCGGGCCTGTCTACGATACTTGCTGCCCAGCAGTTGCCAGAAAAGCACTGGCTGGCAAACATTTTTCAACTTCTGTCCGCTATGACTATTACCACTTCGCAATGACCTGCTGTCTCAAGCATGAGGGGAATATTTCACCTCCATCCACAGAAGCTGGCTCTGTGGGCCTGGTCCGTGAGTGGTTCAGTGTGAACATGGTGGGACTCCCTCACAGTTTAACTGACACTATGTGGTGTGCTAGAACCCTAGAGCTTTGTCTGCTAGGTTTGGGAGGTTAAATAGGTTGGATGTCATGGTGTTTAATCTAATGCAGTCAGTCCTCAGTGTGCCCTCTTCCCAGATTGGAGCTTCTCAGGTCTGAAGTGCCACTGAGGGTAGTTGTCTTCTCTACAGGTATGTCAGGTAGCCCGGGGGTCAGTATTTCTTCAATAGTGAGATACAAAATGAAAGCTATGAAAGAGAACTAAGATTATAAACGTAACCACGGTTTTTTGATCAGCATGAGTGAATGTCTCGCCAGACCACCCTCCTTGCTATAGAAGCAAGGCAGAGATGAGCTTGTTTTAATGAATGTCAGCCTATTGTATAAGATTAGGGTCTCCAGCCCCCCTGACACATGTATGTCAGGGGGGCTTAGGACGTATGTATGATATGTGAGCCTCTGAGGTCACACAGGATGCATTACCAGTGAGACACTTACTCAGGCTATTCAGAGAACCAGGCTTATGTCCATAATCTTTAGGCTTACATCCACCAGGTAGACACAAACACCACACACAAATGCTGGTCTCTGTAAGCAGTTTTTCTCTGTGTAAACAGCATTTGGTCTTATCAAAAATCAGCTAATGCACCTTTAAATTAAATAATGCTGTAGGTGTTTTAAAATGCAAAGTGAAAAAGGGTTATTAGGGAGTATTGATTTGATTGAGCTGCTATGACAGCATTGACAGATGCAAACATTTGCTTGAGCCCCTGTTGTGTTAGTCCACCATGTAAATAGGCTTTGAAATCAAATTGAGGCTGTACTTAATCTGCTTCTGCTGAACATTATATTGCAATAAAGATGAGCTATGTTTTAGATTGAATGAATTCCATACGAACATAAATTTAAAATGTTTGTTGCTTGAAATATATTTTTTATTGCAATTGACAGTACAGAATCACTTCTACAACAACCAAACACAAGATGGCATTTAATGTTTCATTCAGTCATGGCCATGTTAACAGAGAAAATCAAAACATGAACAGGAGGCCAGGTCATGTTTTACGTCCGGTTGATGTGAGTGTCATTCAGTTGATGATTAACTGTCACTTAGGCTGAGCTAGAATAGCTGAAAACATCTGAAGCAGTGAAGTCTTTGGTCTGCTGGATTTTAATATTTTTATCAAATCATTGGGACAGGTAATGTACAGCTACAGAATTTATAGATACATGGAAGTAGGTTTGTGTACAACATGACATTAAAAAACACAAGAACAATCAATTAGGCATGTAACATAAACCAGTTTCACAAGACTTTTTTTTCTTCATCATTCATTGAGTCCTCTTCAGAAACTGAATTAAGCATTTAAAAACTAAAACAAAGAAGTACATATTTACAGAAGTTTTACAAAATCTTTGTTACCAGAATTATTGCCAACTTGTAAGGGCAAAAAAGAAGATTAAACAAATAAATGAAATACACCAAGATATTCTTCTCATAACTTGTAATGTAGAAATGACACATACTGAAATCCAGATTGAACAGAGCTTCAGTTCATAAACCCATCAACCCATGGTCCACTCTACGGGCAACCTCCTCTGTCACACTTTGCAGATTAAACTTGAAAGGACTTGCTGAATCCTATCAAAGCACATGTAGTAATAATGGAAATTCTGTAAAAAAAAAAAAACTCAACAAATTCCTGGATTTTGATTTACACCAAAATCTCCCTTTGCCTGTGGCATAATTGTACATCCAGCTAACTGAGTGCACGGTAAAACCCCCTGTAACAGCTTCACTGTTCCATATGTTTTTATTTTGTGTGGTTCATTTCCATGTATTTTATTGTCTTGCAAAGGCTTATTGGTAGTCCATTTCTGCTTCCCGTTTCGACCCTGATGGTCAGCAGTAGCTGCAGCTGGGAGCTGAAAGTGCTGAGCCTGGAGAAGATGAGTGGTGTGACTGATAGTCCTTTAGCTAGTGGTTTTTATTTTATAATTGTGGCATCCACATTTCCACTGGCACACTAGAGGAGCAGAACTGTCTTGGAAGAAGGCAGTCTTTCATTTCTTTTTTGAGACTTGTTGTACAAGCTTTGAAAAACAGTGTTAGTCAAGTTAAACTGCCACATAAAAGCTGGATATTGACAAATGTGCTCCTAAAAAATGTTTAATAAAGTTTTATATGATAATATGCCACAATAAATACAGTAGTATAAGAAGTGTAATTTGCAGAGTCACTAATTTTTAATGTTTGTTTGTGGCAAATGTTGTAATTATTACTTTTCTCTTAAAGGCAAACAATATCTCATCATCCTAGTCCCGTGGGATTGCTTGGAAACTTGTACATATAACTTAAGAAAATAAGGACACATAACTTGTATGTGGAAGATACCTGAATCTTATTTCTTGTCTGCTATACATACCGCATTACTGTGCTTGCAGTAAATCTGAAAGGTAAAGTATAGTCAGGTCTTTATTCAGTGACACAATTTAAAAACTTTGCCTCTCTGCATTGCCACTTTGAAAGACAAATTAAGCAATCAAGATGTTATTGAAATGTAGCTTCGAGCTTTATTTAGTGCTTTTAACAAAAATATTGCATTAACTGTTGTTTTTTTTGTTTGTTTGTTTTTACAAAGTTTCTTCATTTTCATTGCTTCAAAACTACTAGAAAGTTGATAGGCACGACAGATTAAGACAACAAAAGGTCTGGGTCTGAGTGTAAGCGCTGAATTTGCATTTGGTAGTTTCTGATTGGTACTCTCAATGTGCGCTTCAATCAAGGGGTGGTGCAAGTGAAGAAGACCGTCATTAGACTGAAAGAATGGAGCCACTGAAGGCGGTTGCAGTAAAGGCAGGGCAAAGAATCTCAAGCATAAAAACTCAGCATTTGTGATGTTCATGGGTTCCAGGCGGTCATTGGATGAAAAGGATTAGCATCATAAATCTACACTTTAGTTACATTTTGATTGCTTCATTTTCAGATCATTTGTCATGGTCTGCAGAGGCAACATTCCGAAAATAGTATCGCTGTCAAAAAGACTTGTCAGCCTGTCTGTATGTGCAGTTTGACCAGTTCCCTTTTTGGTTTTGTCAAGTAGACAGCTGTATTTATAATCACACCTGCAAACGTAGCCTATGGTATTCCCAGCTGTTAGTAAAGTTAAACAGTGACCCTGCTTCTGTTCTGTACAGAAAATATTACTATTTGCTACCAATAGTCACTGAAAGTCTGTGTGTTGTGTTCATCACAGGACAGCGTTCATATAATGTTGCTACAACATCCTCCTGCATTCTTCATGGCTTATAAACGTTAGCAGAAGAAACACGGAGCTAGGTAAAATGATCATAATCGTAGGGACAGTGGACTTGTATCTGGTTTATAATTTCCAGTTTACTTTGGTTACTTTACTGTAATGATAGCGAAGTCTTGTTAATCGTTTTGTAGCACATTTGCTAAATGAAGGCGTTTGTTATGACACAATCACAGTTTGTGCAGCTCACCTCCTAATCAGGCAGCTCAGCAAGGACTGAGTAAGATAAGAGAATAATGCTCGAGTCAAGATTTAGCAGCATTCAGCTCTCAGAGTGATGCAGATCAATAGTGATAGATATATAATTGGTGCACTGAATCAGACTGTGCATTGGAAGGCTTGGGAATTAAGTTAGCTTAAAGTTGCCCAAGGCCATTGTTCCTTGGTGAATGATCATTTTCAACAGCTCCAGATAGATCAGAAAGATTTGCAGAATGGTCTTGACTGACGTTTGCTACATCTGAATGGTTATTTGTGGACAGAGTGTTATTCATTTGTGAAGGCGTCACTGAGACAGAGTTTTCAATAGTCTCTGCAGTGTCTAAGGTGCTTTTTGTTTCTGGAACTGCAGCAGAATCATTGCTTTGTTGTACATCATTCCCATCCACCCCTCTATCAAATGTGCTTTCTTGGTGTTTACCTCCAAATGTAGTACCTAATGTCATGTCTTCTAATTCCTTGTCTACTTCTGGAAGCATGGACAATCTTTTGGACAGTCTCTGTGGCAGAAAGCTGGCAAAAGAAATTCGGGTAGATGACCTCAGAGCAACTCGCTCATTGTCAGCTCCACCTTCTAAAAACGGTGACGGACCAGCCCATTCTGAAGCTGTTATCTGCTGTTTGCGAAGCTTCCTTTTTTTTATGAAGATGACAAGGAATCCTACCATCATAAGTATCAGTGCCCCACCTATTAGTCCTGCCACTGTTTCGCTGTGGTGTGTTCTATTTTTGGAATTTTCCTCTTTTCCTGAAGGATTTTGTCTTTTCTTTACCGTGGTGGTGTGGATGAAGGAGGTGGCCACTGAAGTTTTGTATAAACCTGTAGGCTGTGCTGTATCACCATCTGTAGCTGTGCTTGTACTTTCAGACTTGTCTTCTTCCGGCTTGATAGATGTGGTTGCAGTAGAGATGAGGTTTGTAGTCTGTGGTGGTTGTTTAGATGGATGGGTAGTTTTGTCTTTGACAAACTGAGAGGTTGATGTCTCCACTGTGCCCTGGGTTTGGGTAAAGTTGCCAAGTACAGCAGGTACCCTTGTAGGTTTGGTTAGGTTGCTGGCTTGACTGGCTCCAGCTGTTGTAGATTTTATGACTTTAGATTGTTCTTCTGTTGTGGACCTAATGCCTGTTGAGCCGAATCTGGAATCCGTTGGAGTTGCTGTCGTTTGAGTGTTCATTAAGATTTTTGTAGGAGGCATTGTCTGAGTTGTTTGCAGAGAAGCTGTAGTGGTAGTTTTTCCCTCTGACACATTAGCACCAACCATGACAGACGGTGTTGCAGTGTGATCTGAGACTTTTGAGCCTGGATATGAGCTGAACATCTTCTGTGAAGTCAGCTGGTCGTGTATGAAATTCTTTCTGGTTACCTCGCTGCTCGCTGTCCCAGACAGCAGCCATGTGAAAATGAGGATCATGAAATTGATGGTCATTGTTTTCCTCAGTCTTCTGGCTGGTTAATGGGTCTTTGTAACTAGAACAGAGGAGGTTATTTTATGAGAATTGCGCAGCATACATTCTGAAGCAGTGTCATCTCATGAGGAAATGTCAAAGTGAATTTGATGTAATCTGCTGTTGCGTAATTTCCTCAAAGAACAGGCACATGTTTCAAGGGTAGGATTTGGTATTTTAAGGAACAGAAGTCAACAGTTTCGTGTTACTTATATTTGTCTTTCCACTGGATGTTGGTTAGTTTCACAATATTTGCACACTCGGGTCTCTCCAGTCATTAATGAGTGAAAAACTACTCAGTTATAGCCGAGGGCTATAAGCTTGAAGAAACTGAACATGCCTACATATGTATTTTTAATGAAAAAATTATTAGAATGTTAACACACATTATATAAAAATAGTCCGAGTTGTATTACTTTGAAATGAAAACCAAAGGGTCAAGACCCCAGAGGATTAGACAAACAAGCAAATCAGTACATTAGGAGTATTCTTACAATAACGGATTTTTAAATCAGCTTTGTCATTGTCATTTCTCAATCAAAAATCCCAAAAGACCATTTAGCTGTGACTGTTAAGTTGTGATGGTGGGACTGTTTCAGGCCTTTAAATATGCGCACTTTTTTTGCAAATGGATGTACTCTCCTCATTTCAATTTAAGCATTAATTCAAACCACTCAAGATATTATTTTGACTACATAAACAATTCAGATGAATTAAATGTACTTACCAATGACGGAAAACTTTTTGTAGCCTGTTAGCTGTCGTTTCAGGATGTATAGAAAGTTAAAGTTAAAAAGGAACTAGGGGCATGGTCGACTCCTTTCTTCTGAAATGTCTGATTCTTGCCTCACTTACAGGAAGTGTGACAAGCATGTGCGTTCTCATTCTGCTGTACTAAAAATAGTCGTTCATGTTTCACACCAAAGACTAACCACATTACCAGTGTTTTTTTTTAAATGCTAAATTGTAAAGAACAAAGCTAAACTGCCATCTGTAAAACTCTTGGTTGTCAAAAACCTTTTTTTTTTGAGGTTTCCTAGACAAAAGGCTTTGATCGTGTATTGCACACACTGATCTGAAGGCTTACACATGCTATTAACTTCAATTTAATTCAGCTTGTGCAGAGCTCTTTTCTGTGTTGAGTCAAGCATGGTATATAGAGCAAGGACTGTACATCCATGTTCACGACCACTGCAGCTGCAATTTCAGCTAGATATGTAAATATAGACTACATTCCTTTTTTTTTTTAAAGTGCTCATTTGCTAACTGTGCACATATCAAACACATGCCATAAAGTCTCCATCTCCTTTTTATTTTAACAAAACCATCCACTCTGTAGTCTTCACTTCTGTAGGTGCACTAGTGGAGACAGAGAAACCAGTAAGGCTGCTGCACCTGATGTCTAACACGCACTGAGCCTGAAACTCAATCTAATTTGTCCACCATCTGAGACAAGATTGGCACATTAAATAATATGCTTATCAATAACAATAGCAGCAATTAAGCCAATTTGGGGTTGTTTGATTGTACTTACTACACTTTTAGTACTTCAGTGCACGATTGACCAAATTATTTCTTACAGTTGTGCTTCTATACTCTTACATACCCTGAAGAATCCAATACAGGGATTGTGACCTTTAAAACACAATGACACAATGATTTCTTTTAACACAATGCAAAAAGAAATTTATTTAAAACCTGACAGTGTAACAGGCTTTTTCATGTAATAAGTTTTAAAAGAGCAATAATATTAAAAAAAAAAATCTGTCATGGATGTAATATTATGTACATTATATTGATTCAACCAACACAAGCAAAATTCAAAAATTCCCCAAATTTTTTTTTTAATAGAACAAGGAGTGTTCCCAGCTTTCTGACCATCTTTTCAGCATTGCTTCAGTAGCACACAAGGTCACTGGTGTCAAACCTAGGAAAAGATATTGGGATCCTCTAATACTGTAAATTTGTGTTGATCTTCTTGTTGTTGGTTTACCGTTTTATATGTTTCTTAAATTATTGTGTTCACTCAGTTATGCAAACAAGACATTTGATTCAAACCAAGCACAAGTGTAACAAATTTGTAGCACTGGGTTACATCTTCAAAAGTTTATTCAACATTTACAATGCACTCTTTTTAAATATTAGTTTCTTGTGTGCCAAAAGTACTTCTTTGCTGCTTTACACTTCAATAAAAATTACTAAGCAGCACTATTCTTTTTACAAAACTGAAATATTCTCTATATAACTAAAAAAAGAAAACAATTATCTGAATATATTATTCTTATTTGCTTCTATATTACTTTTGAACAAATCCCACATACATCAATATGTATTGTATCATTCGTAAAAAGCAAAATCTTGGTTGTACTTGGTATCAAAACCTGAAACAAACACAAACTGTTTGGAAACTTTGAATCACATCATTTAGAAACATAATTTTGCCAGATTTAGAGTATGTACTACTGGCTATATAATATCATAGAACTTCAGCTGATTTTCTTGAGTGAAAAGAGCTGAAAATTGCAAAAGTAAGCTAAGATAAAACTACACTTTTTATTATGTGTACCAAAAATGTGTGGTCTATTGGCACTAGTATTCAAAACTTCATACAATGCACATGCAGCCCTATATTTTACTGAGTTTTGAGTTAAAAATTGTCAAGTAAACTAAACTTGAAAGAATGAAAATCGAACATGCCAAGTTAACGTATAACAGCTGAACTGAGTAATTGTATCTGAGGCTGGAGTTCACCAAGGTAGGGGTACCTCCTCACACAACAAGGGGCATGTCCTCTAAATCTCTAGGAATCTCCAAACAGGAGTCCCTGGAGCTGGAGCTCCTTATCTGACTGGCTCTGTCTTCAGGATCAAAAGCCATTGCTGTCGCCCCTTCCTCAAGTCTTGCCTCCTCCATTGCCGCTTGTATTTCAGCCTGCTTCTCTTCCTCTATCTTGTCTTGTCCTGTCACTTCCTCGAGCATGACACTGGTGTCACATGGGCCAACCAGTCCTCCAATCTCTGGTCGGTCTGTACCCCAGTAGCCGGTACCACTCACCAAGTCCATGTTAGACCGTGAGGTTCGAGGGACATAAACCCGTCGCTGAAGTTGGCAGACCTGCCATGCCAGAACTATGATGGCAACCAGCAAGCAGACAATCAGGCCCCCTGCTGTACCTATAGCAATCAGGCCCATCTCAGTGTCCATCAAGCAGTCAGCACGAGTGCCATTGATGCTGTTGGTGAAGTTTCTGTCGTCAGTGGTAGTGAAGCCAGACTCCACAATGGGGGTTGTGCTGCCACCTTGGTTCTCTGATTCAGATAAATGCGTCTGGATAGTTGAATGGTTTTGGTTTGTGTCGGTGTGACAGAATGGCAGTTGGTTGAGCAGGATAAAAAGCCAGAGAGTTCTGATGCCTTCCATCTTGCTCTGAAATTAAGAAACCATGTCATTGTGTAAATATAACCTTAAAAACACTTCACTTACAGCTTGCAACATAGCTCTCTTGAAGTTACGACAAGTGCTTTCACAATGCCACTTCAGAAACTTACTGATTTTACCTTTAAGCTTGCATGTTTAATATTATTATTAGTAGTAGTAGTAATAATAATAAAAGTATATAGCACTTTTCAAGATACTCAGATGCTTTACAAAAAGGTAACAACGGAACAAACAAACAACATTAACAAATAAATAAATAAAACAATGGGAAAGGAGTATAAAGAGCATGATGTGATTGAGATAGAACTGAATAATTTTATATTGAATGCTTACCTAAAGTAGTCTTATGGAGGTCTTGGTGGAGGTATGAAGAAAGACACCTCTGCAAACGGACTCTGAAGATGCTCTGAGTGCGCTTCCTGTCCCCTTCTCTGGGTCTTTTTCTGGGCTGTTTTTTTTAGAACATCTGCTTTAATACCACATAGGCTGAAGGTCTCTTACAAGAAAAGAGAGACAAAAAAAGGTATGAAGTTTCTCAGAAAAAACATTCTGAAGCAGTCGTTAGTGCCACACAGTGGCGGCTGGTGAATACGGAGTGAAGGTGCGCCGTCCCACGACTAATGACCAGATCAAAAGTAGTTCTCAAACACAATATTAAATTTGAATTAATTATAACTAAATAATAATACAGTTAATGATAATGTTCATTTTCTTTTGCAATATTAACAATATTTGTATTATTAGTGGATTTATAATGAGTTTTTACAGCGTGTTACTAATTTTACACTTCCTGGATGCGGGGCGCCAGCTAAATAAGTGTATATGTAGCTTGAAAAACTTTTCATGATCATTGGCCCGGGCTCTGATTGGCAGTTGCAGATTTTCTCAAGGGGGGCAGCTTGGTGCGTCCTGGACCCTCCCACTTTTTCTGTAAGCCAATTCATTTTGTCTTGATGTTCTTACAACTGCGCTTTCTGACGCCGTCACACAGCCTTTCCCCCACTCTTCTACTAGGTGACAGCTACTGTATTGATGGCCTAATGCATTGGCCATGCTGTCAGTGGAGGAAAGGTTGGTCACAGAGATGAGTAACTTCAACCAAAAAGTAATAGAGAAGTTTGCAGAGCATAGAGAAGAGTCCATTTTTGGTCAAATAGCAGGGCTCCACACTGTATTTGCAACCTTTTTTTTTGGGAGTGTGTGAATTGAGGAGCATGATGATCATTAAGCTGTATTGGTGTCGCTGTAACCGGCACAGGACGCTGCTGTGGAAAGTAGGACTTTTATAACTTTCGTGTACTGCAGTATTTACACTTAAAAATGAGGTCTTCTCATGAAAAACAGAGCGTTTTTCCACGTATAGAAAAGACTGCATGTAGAATACATGTAACTCGGTTTCATCTTGGACAAATCTGTCATGAGAACACCTTAGTTTATTATTTTTAAAGTCATTTTTGGTCACACATCTGTCTGGGCACGCTACAGCCACCAAGCAGCAGCTACAGCAGCCTGCTATGTGGGGTGTTTAGGGAGCATCAGTAAATCGTAGCGTCTATCGATAAGAAAGTGTTCAGAAAGTCATATGTTCTGTATGTGACCAGGTGGGAGGTGCAACAAAATGAGAAAGTGGGTCGTACTGGTGCTACCAGTGAAAAAGTTAGTCTGGAGCCCTGAATAGTGTTTTTTTATTATTTATGTTGTGTGTTTTGAGTTTGTACAGATCCTGTAAATATTGAAATTGCTTTTGAAATTTAGTTCTGATAAGTCTTGATAATGTTAAATTAGATTACGATTAACATTAATTTGCATTCCTGTAAATAGTAATGTCTGATGTTACTCATATTCTAATTTTAAAAAAAAGATAATTTGCAGACTGCGCCCCCCCCACCAAATATTTTCATCAGCCACCACTGGGTGCCACATAGAGTGTTTATGAACAATTTGAGGCAGGTGCATATGTACAAAACATGCTCAAGACACTTCTCATAGCATCATTTACAACCAAAGGCCTGAATTTGTATTTGATCTTAACTGTTGTTTTCCTTTCATTAGGTTCAAAACAGGCCAGATCAATGGTGACCTGCTCATCTACCATGTCCTCCTCACCCTCAAACCCTACTACGCTAAGCCCTACGAAATAGTAGTGGACTTGACACACGTTGGACCCAGCAATCGCTTCAAGACTGACTTCCTGTCTAAGTGGTTTGTGGTGTTTCCTGGCTTTGCGTATGAGAATGTGGCAGCTGTTTATGTCTACAACTGCAACACGTGGGTGAGGGAGTACACAAAGTACCATGAGCGACTACTAACAGGCCTGAAGGGCAGCAAAAGACTCCAATTCATCGACTCTCCAGCTAAGCTAGCCGAGCATGTTGAACCTGACCAACAGAAACTGCCTGCAGCCACGTTGACACTGGAGGAAGACCTTAAAGTGTTCCACAATGCCCTCAAGCTGGCCCACAAAGACACCAAGGTCTCAATCAAGGTGAGCTTACGGCCTGAGCAGTTACTCTTAAAGGTGCCTAATACTCTGACTGAAATAATTAGGTTAACAAAAAGGCCAGTGTAATCATTTGAAAAATTTAAGCAAGTCTTGGGTTTCCTGAAACAACATATGCTTTCTTGCTTAACAGGTGGGCTCAACAGCAGTTCAGGTGACCTCAGCTGAGCGAACCCGAGTCCTTGGCCAGCCTGTCTTTCTCAATGATGTCTACTATGCCTCAGAGATTGAGGAGATTTGCCTGGTGGATGAGAGTCAGTTTACCCTCACCATGGCCAACCAGGGCACACCACTCACTTTTATGCACCAGGAGTGTGATGCCATTGTCCAGTCCATCATCCATATCCGCACACGCTGGGAGTTGTCCCAGCCCGACTCCATCCCACAGCACACCAAGATCCGACCAAAAGATGTCCCCGGCACTCTGCTCAACATCGCTCTGCTCAACCTGGGCAGTTCTGACCCCAGCCTCAGGTCAGTCCTGCAGGGCATTTATTTATTTATTCATGATCATAATTTTTTGACTCAAAAAAGCACATTAGCATTACCAGCTTGATTTTTTATTTTATTTTTTTAAAATGTGGCCTCCAAAAGAAAAGACGGTCTGATCCTTGTTATCTGTGTTAAATTTTCTTGTATCATGTAGTATCACGATTTCCTTCAAATGAACTAAAAGGCTTAAACCAGAAAAAAAAAGAAAGACCCAGAAAAAAGAATGTTTGGCCGCACTTTACATTTAAAGGATCAAGGTTTTACACGCCTTGAACTTCAGTAATATGACAAGAGCCAAGTGGTTCAGATAGTTAAATCTCTGCAGTGTTCTGCAGACATACACGACTTCTTCAATCTTAAATTCAGCTTTTTGTAATTCAAGTAAAAAATGTTATTTACTTTGTCATTTACAAGAAGCTCTTATTTCTGCCCAAAAAGACGACTGAGAAATGACAACAGTTGAACACCCCGTTTTTATGCAACTCTTTCCAAGACCTATCACCTCTTACTTACTGTCCATCCCACATCCAGGTCTGCGGCTTACAATCTACTGTGTGCTTTGACCTGCACCTTCAACCTGAAGATAGAGGGCCAGCTGCTGGAGACGTCAGGACTCTGTATTCCAGCCAACAATACCCTCTTTATAGTCTCCATCAGCAAGACTCTGGCTGCCAACGAACCCCATCTGACGCTAGAGTTTCTAGAGGAGTGCATTTCAGGCTTCAGCAAGTCCAGTAAGTCTCCTTGCTGCTGGAAGCCATACACATGCTCTCACATGTACAGCTGTGACACAGTTGTACACTTTAGTACTACAAAATATTTAGCTTTTTCCAAAATGCCCAAACCTCTTCTCCTTACTGAAACGCCTACGTTTTGTTTGTACACATCTGCGTGTTTTTTCGCTGTTTTTTTTTTTCTAACATTTTATGTATGGTAAGCTTTTGGGCAAAAGATTTTCCTTATCGGTCATATCTATATATTCATATAACATCTATACATATATTCATGAAATAAAATGGTCATCAGCTCAGCTGGAAGAGACACTAGGCCCATCTCCCATTTTAGACCAGCACTGAGAATCAACAAGCCTTGATAGCAGCTGCTAGAGGCCCTGCTACAGTTTGAAAACAACTGAACCAAAGCAGCTTGGACCTGGTCTTGTATAGTGTCACCCTTAAACTTATGCGTTCCCTCTAAAGATAGCAAGCAAGTAGGTAAAAAGGCTGCATTGTGCAACACTGATCTGCAGTCAGTATAAGAAGAAAGAAACATTTTCTCTGAAAAGCCTCCTGATGTGTTCATAGTTAGACGTTCATACTAGACCATAGTTCTTACATGGTTATTTTGTGGTTTGTTTTGTTTGGTAGGATGCTCTCACTGCACTCACATTGGATGTGTGCAGCCTTAACTCAATGAAAAAGTAATGTGTTATATTTATTGTAATTTTTAGTACTTGGTTTGGAACCGTTTCATAACACAGGCCTTTGTGTTCTCCAAGCCTAAGCTAAGATAACCCTGGTTGGGTCTGAGGACATCACACAATTATTATATGTTTTAATTCCTATCACTGGCAGAGTGTGTACATCTCATTATGAGTGACCTGATCTTCAGCTGTCAGTTCCCCTTTAAGTAAAAATTAAGTTGCGATCGTGCTTCCTCCAGATTAAAAACAAAGCTTAGTTGCATATAAGTAAGATAATCTAGTTTAACGTCTAATGAACAGTTGTGCGTTGTATGATAAAGCAGGAGTCCTACGTGTTGTTGCTCTGTTGCAGGTATTGAGCTGAAGCATCTGTGCTTGGAGTACATGACACCCTGGCTGCTCAACTTGGTTCGCTTCTGTAAGCACAATGATGATGCCAAGCGCCAGCGTGTCACCGCCATTTTGGACAAACTCATTACCATGACAATCAATGAAAAGCAGATGTATCCCTCTATCCAGGCTAAGATCTGGGGCAGCCTAGGCCAGGTGAGTCGACCACTCCAACACCTGGATAAGCGTTTTGTTGATTTGAATTTGCAACATCTAATCTTCTCTTTGTGTTGTCAGATAACAGACCTGTTGGATGTGGTGTTGGACAGCTTTATTAAGACTAGTGCCACAGGAGGCCTGGGCTCCATTAAGGCAGAGGTCATGGCTGATACTGCAGTAGCTTTGGCTTCAGGGAATGTCAAACTGGTCTCTAACAAAGTGAGTCTTCACAGTGTGAGCAAATGCATGAGCTGAGCATGTACACTATGTTATCATGGACAGAGTTTGTTTATAGAAGGTGTTGATGTCGTGTTGAAGTCAAAAGGTCATGTTGATGCAACAATGTCTTAAGAGCATTCATCAACCGATGGTAGTATAGTTGATCTACTTTGTCAGAGGAGACGAGACATCTTGGCTTGCCTTTTATTCACTCAGTGAACAGAATGTGTTCGCGAGCAAACACTTGACAAATAGTGCAAGCATGTTATCGAACCAAATCCTTTGCATGGTCGTAGCACTGCATATTTGGTCTCCCTCCACATTAAACCTGGGCAAACCATACACATCTGTACTTGACTTAGGTCAGTTCTTCTTGATTTTGGTTCTTTCTACTTTACCTGTGGCGGCTAATTCCGGCTGAAATGCATTACCTTGTCCAAATCAGCTGATTCAATGAACCGTCCCACTTTCATTCTCTTTGAGACATTAGTTGTTTGTTTCTCACTACCACAAACCATCAAAACAACTGTTCCTTGTGGCCTGTTTCAATTTATTTTGTGTTGAATTTCCCTAAGCAGAGCACTTTCTGACGGTGTTTTGAAATATTTATTTGAAAGTTATTACATCAGCAGCAAGAAATTCACAGTACTTCTGTGTTGTCTTCTGTTCGTCAAATGTACTAAAGAGTAGTGGTTAAGCATAGAAAAGACAAAACCAACAACCAACTTGAACACATACACGCACGCACGCACACACACACACCCACACACACCCACCCACCCAACAGAGATGTAGTTGTTCATATCTTCAACTTGGGTGAAGGTGTAAAAGCTGAAAGTGTTCTACGGACTCGACAGTGTATTTAATTTAAAAAATGACATCTAAGTGTTCCAAGACAAAACTGATTGATTATAGCACTGATTTTACTTCATTCATTTTTATTATAATTGAGTTATAATGCAACAAAATAAATTAACTTTTGTTAGAGGTTAAGTTTCTGTGACAATCTAAAACTGATGTGAGAAATCAGCGTCAAAAGTAAAAATTACTTACATGGTAATGAAAGAAATAAATCCAAAGTTGTGAATCACTCCGGACTTAGAGTAGGCAAAGAAGCAAACTCATCCACTCACTATCCATCATCTATGTGCTCCAGATCCAAATTCAGCTTGCTACTCAGATAAACAAACACAACATACACAGGCAGACACAATAGAAAAGCCAGGCCCTGGCTCCTATTATGGCAGACACCAGCACTGCACTGAATAGTGGCCATTGTAAAGACTGTTGACTAAGAAAAGCCAGTCAGTGTTAAAGTTGTAGTGCCATTCCCCTTAGTGATTCAGGGTAGCTCAAGTGTTAGTGTAGAGTGTTGTACAGAAATTAAAATATCATATTGAAACCTGTACATTGCTATTGAACCATACATGAGTCTTTATGCTGATGTTTTCCACAGCGTTGCTGTCTGATGTCATGACAAGACAGCCATCTGAGCACAATAGAGCATTGTCTGCCGCTCTTGAACTCTTTGTCACCCGAGAGTTGAATAAATGCTGTTTTTTAACTGGTCAGAACCACAACCATATTGTCACATATATTAGCTCTGTATCCAAACAGAGGTGTACAGTGGTAGCCATGGATCTTCACTGTGCATGGCCTCATTTGTGACACATTTGTCAGGAAGGCTATACTGTCTTTACTTTATTGTTTACTAGGGCTCTGCAAACTAACCTGATCAAAACATACTTAAAGTTTTACGACAACTTCTACATGTGACAATATTAGAGCTATACAACTATTGGAGTTTGAGCAGTTATTTATAGCTATAGTGAAGCTACAGTAAGTCACACTATCAAGTTTACTTTAAACTAATTCTAGCTCAATTCTCAGACCTTGAGGCAGCCCAGTCTAAAAGCTTCCTTTTAGGGCTGAATTTGAGGTCATGGAAGGAATATGGAAAGATACAGCTGTTATAATCATTATTTTTGACTTATCAGCAGATCAAACTATAATTTAGAAGGGTTGCTTGTAGGGATCAAGCTACAAAGAATTATCATCACAGTCCCCACAGATCTGCTAAGCATTTTGGCTTCTTTGAGCCTCCACACTCTGCTCCACCAGCTGTGTTTTATACAGCAGCTTTTATTTTTGACTGAAAAAGCACTGTACACCACCTGCTGAGCAGTGAACTGCAGATAAACACTATATGAGACTAGCTGGTGAACATAGTAGAACTTTTAGCAGCTAACAAGCCAGATACTTCCCTTGGTAGATGGTAGACGCCGAAAAACTGAATGTAAAAGAATGTATATCTGATACAAACCACTCTTAATCAGTGTATGTACTTGAGGTGTAAATATGCAACTGATCCACAGATTCTTGATTGGGCTAAGCCAGGACTACATGGCCTTTACAAGTGTATGCAGACTTGAATTCACAGCTGTAGATGCGTTGTAGATGTACTGTATGAGATTTTTCTTCATAGCTGGCTACATACAGTGGAGCTCATTGATTCTGAGGAAAAGTCCTGTTTCACTTTTCTATCAGGCATCATACTATTACTAAACCCTTTGTGAGACCTTTGGCTTTTGACTGTAGTTTTTCATTGTCAGTCTTCTCTTTTTCTTTTGGACAGGTTATTGGTCGGATGTGTAAGATCATAGACAAGACTTGCCTTTCTCCAACGCCCACACTTGAGCAGCACCTGATGTGGGACGACATCGCAATCTTGGCCCGCTACATGCTGATGCTGTCCTTCAACAACTCCCTTGATGTTGCTGCCCACTTGCCATACTTGTTCCATGTGGTGACCCTGCTGGTAGCAACGGGGCCTCTGTCACTTAGGGCCTCCACCCATGGTTTGGTGATCAACATTATCCACTCCCTCTGCACCTGCTCACAGCTCAACTTCAGTGGTGAGGACGTATTTCAGCTGATTGTTTAAGATGAGACTTGTTTTGTTTTTTTTCTTTTAGGATTAGGCATTTATAAGCCTTTGTAATAAAGTAACATTACAGTCCATTGAAAATAGAAGAGCAGCCCTAAAGCTTCGAGTACCCAAACAAGAGTTTGCTTAGTAGTGGGGAGCACGCAAGCACTACAGTGAATATGCATGCAGGTCAAATATATACACCTTGTGTCTCACTAAATTAAATGTTTGATGGTGTGTTGAATGATTTCAGAGGAGACAAAGCAGGTTCTGAGGCTGAGTCTGACGGAGTTCTCCCTGCCCAAGTTCTATCTGCTGTTTGGCATCAGCAAAGTCAAGTCAGCTGCCGTCATTGCCTTTCGCTCTAGCTACAGAGATCGTTCGTTCTCACCGGGCTCCTATGAGAGAGAGACCTTCGCCCTGTCCTCCTTGGAGACGGTCACTGAGGCCTTACTGGAAATCATGGAGGTCAGAAGAGAAAGTCAGCCTTACCAAACAGTTGTTGTTGTCTTTCTCCTTTTCCTAGCCAATCTTTTTTTTTTCCCATATGGAAGACCCACGTCAGTCAGAGTTTTGAGATCTGCCAGAAAAATGTTGCACAAATAAAAATGTCTGTATTCGATGATAATGTCTATTATAGTATGTTCATATTGTTAAATGTTGATTGATTGATTTGATTGTGAAACATAACAATGAATGAAGTAACATCAGTCTGTAATGTGACAAGCAATTCTTGATCATCATCTAAAACTATTAGCTGCAACATAAATAGCTGATTAGGAATTTTTCTTGTGTGGCAGCCAGCCTGTTTAGGGTTTGGGGTTCTTTGTTTCCCACAACTTATTTGATGCCCAATCTGTCAAGATGAAAACACCTCGCACAACTTGGATTGATGCTCACACTGGGCTATACTTCATTTTCTGCATTCACAATCTCTGTTTGCTCTGTGTTGTCTTTGCTTCAGGCTTGTATGAGGGACATCCCAACCTGCAAGTGGTTAGACCAGTGGACAGAGCTTGCACAGAAGTATGAGCCTTTTCCTTCTTATTTGAATGCATTCATGCTGACAACATGGAGGTGAAGAGTGGGACATATGTGTTTGTTTGTTTGGATTCTAGGTTTGCATTCCAGTACAACCCATCTCTCCAACCCAGAGCGCTGGTGGTGTTTGGCTGCATCAGCAAAAGAGTGAGCCACAGTCAGATCAAGCAGATCATCCGAATCCTCAGCAAGGCCAGCCCTCTGCTCAGCATAGACCGGGTGAGAGCATTCATTCCATTACTCTGCCCTGTCTGTCAGAGCTGTGCTCTGACCTATGAACATGACACTTACTTCAGTCCATTAAACAGGAATAGATGCGGCAAGTACGCTACACATGTCCACCAAGCTCGTGCTATTGTTGAGTTAGGCTACTTCACCGATTAATTTCTTTCTCACCTCAGCACCAGCTTTGACATCAGTATTGCCAAATTTTAGTGACCTTGAAGCTGTTAATCCATCTTTTGCTACGCTTCATAGATGTTTAGCAATTGATTTATTCATCAGCAATCCAACGGGAGCATTAAAATCCAGGCACTGCAGAGGATTTTACGTTCAATGTTAGCGCTCATTGCTCTTGTACAGTTGTATTACGAATCAATATAGATTATCTTCTTTTTTTTCTTTTTTTTTTTAAGGCAACCAGATTTGAAAGTTGATTAATGTTCATTTAAAAATGAGAGCTTATTGAATTTATGACCATTTTTTGTTGTTTTTTTTTTACTTGGTTTAAAACACCCAAAGACCAGTATTTCAGAAAAGTACCTATTCCCTAACTGTGGGAGTGGAGTATACAGTACAAGACCTCCTATATAATGATGTATTTAATATGTAACCGATAATCCTTTGCTTCATTAATTTTGTATCAATCAGTGAATAATGAAAATCCTAATTTGCAGTCGACACAGAGCTGAAAGATGACTGCATAGTTTTGTTGTTACAAGAAACCTGTTCAACTTTCCACAGACATTTGATTTAACATTACTTTTGAAAATATGTAGCTGATGCAGGTTTCAGGAAGGGCCCTTCAGATTTTTACTGGGAAAAGCTGAACTTCTGAGGTGTGGACAGTATGTTCATGAACATCACTATAAAATAGTAAAAACATTGGTTGGTTGACAATACACTTTAGTGTGTCAGAAGGTTGTCACACAATTTTCTTTTTTTTATTTTGATTAAAGATTTGCATCACATAACTGTGTTGTTGTTGTTCACAGCTAATCAGCTGTGAATGCTGTTAAAATCTCTTTTTTTCTACTCAGCATTTCCTTTTGGAATGTTATGTAATAAAGTTCTATAAAATGTGTTCCTGTCCTTCCCATCCCTCCTCTCTGTCACTTCCTCCCTCCCTCTTGCTCCTGTCCATCTCCTATCATCACAGGGTCTGGAGAGCTGCCTGAAGGGGCCAGACAATTATAACAGCCAAGTATTAATAGAGGCCACAGTCATTGCTCTCACCAAGCTGCAGCCACTTCTTAGCAAGGTATGCAACCACTGGAAACCCACATCCAGCCACAGAATGCTCCCAATCATTATCCACTAAAGTGCACCCTCTGACTTCCTTTTTTTTTTTTTTTTACCTCACCTACAGCTGTTTTTTGTAGTCAGACTAGGGTTTGCTCTATTTGTTAAGGTTTCACTTTTTTTTTCAAATGATCAGGCTAAGGTCTCAAGTTTTTTTATTTGAAACATTTGCCTATTGTATGAGTTTGAGTAAGAGTTAGTAACTCCCTGTAACTCAGATCACTGCAGAGTGTTACTAAGTAGTTCAGTAGTGTCATGTTTACAATTTAGTATTTATGTTGTTTACAATAGCAGCACAACCCTTCTCTTTTGTTTTTCACTGGTTAATTCTTGTCCAAATGAACCCACTCTGTGTGTGTGTTTGTAGGAGTCTCCGATGCACAAAGCTCTGTTTTGGGTGGCAGTAGCTGTCCTGCAGCTGGATGAAGTGAACTTGTATTCTGCTGGAACCGCCCTACTGGAGCAGAATCTCCACACTCTGGACTCAATGCGCATCTTCAATGACAAGGTAAAATTCAATACATAATAGAAAAGCACGGATCCCTTCTCCCCCCAATCCACATGGTTTAAAGTTATTTGAACTAAAGGCTGCTACTCTTGTCATACAGTCGTGAACAAAACTTTACAAGACCATATATATCATAGCAGTCTTTGAGTTTCTATTGACTCGTACAACTCTTAATTTTCTATGTTGGAATGATTGAAACACATGTATACCATCATGCACAAAAAGACAATCATGCATTTTGCTTCTTTCATAAATTTATTATAGGTCTTCTGGAAATATGACACAATCTGCTGTGTCAAAAATATACATACAGCAATTCTAATATTTGGTTGAATGTCCTTTGGCCATATTCACCTCAATTAGGTGCTTTTAGTAGCCATCCACAAGCTTCTGGCCAACTGCTGGTTGTATCTTTGACCACTCCTCTTGACAGAATTGGTGCTGTTAATCTAAATTTATTGGCTCTCTGAAACAAACTTGTTTTTTTAGCATAGTCCATAGGATCTCGATGGGGTTTAAGTCAGGACTTTGGGGAGACCATTCTAAAACCTTAATTGTGGCCTGATTTAGCCATTTTTTACCACTTTGGATGTGTATTTGGGGTCATTCCCTTGTTGGTCTCTTTTCTTTGTCCATGTGTTCACCAACAAACTTTAGTCAAACTTGAAGGCGCCACTTTTAGAGGAAGGGCTTCCTTCTTGCAAGGTAGCCTGTAATCTCCACTTGACTTGGGACACCTACACTTGTTTTCTAGCAGCTTGTAAATCATTCTCTTTTTGTGAGTCTTGGTTGACTCTTGACTGTCCTAACCATTTGTCTCTCTGCAGCAGGTGAAAGCGTGCTTTTTTTCCCTGATCGTGAAGTGTACCATGCACTTTATACTTAGAAACAATTGTTTGCACAGTTGATTTAGGGATCTAAAGCATCTTTAAAATGGCTTTCCTGACTTTTTCACGTAAATGATTTGATTCAGAGCTGTGCTAAGCTCCTCAGACTTTCCCATTGTAGTGTTTCTGGGAGAGTCTTAATTAGTGTATCTAATGGGCCGTATTTACATTGGCTCAGAGGAGTCTGGAGCTGTCGATTATGATCACTCACAGAAACTTAAGAGGTCATGCCACAAAGAAAATTTGATTAACAGCTTTCTACATCACCAAAAATGATAATGCTAGTTGCTTTATATATATATTTGACTCCGCAGATTTTGTCATATTTCCAAAAGACTTATATTAAATCTATGGTAGAACTGAAATGCATGTGTTTCCATCATTCCACCATAGAAAATATACAGTTGTAGGATTCAGGACATACACAGTCTTTACAAGTGTGTGTAAACTTTTGTTGACAATTGTTTGTTGGAGAGGCTAGTCATTATCAAAGAGACGAAATGAAAGGCTGATCAGGTTCCATCTTTACAAATGGTAAAGCACGGATGCATGGAAATACTGGGATTGCAGAATGTGATTGCAAACAAGCTTGTTTATTGTCATGGTCTTAAGTAACCAGGTCACAGCAGCGCATGTAAAAATTTTAAACAATCTAGTTTTTCTTACCAGGTTACTCTGAGGAAATAGGTTTCAGAAATACTTGTAAACACAGTCACTGAAAAGACTTCCATAATGCTATCTACCACTCCACACAACCCTCTACCTTTTGGCAGTTCTTCAACTTTTGTCAGGGAAAGTCTGACATCTTCAATAATTTAAATCTGGAGTCCAGAGACCTTAGTTTTAGTACTTAGCACTAGATATGCCACAAGCTCTGGCAAGCTTTTGAAGTGTAGAGTTGCTTTGAGGTAAAAAAAATAAATAAATAAAAAACAAAAAACTGCCACCTGAATCATCTTCTCTAGCTGTATGAGGACTGTATATTTTTGAATAAAGAAAACAAAACACACACTGAACACGACGTTACTTCAGAAGCACTGACTTATTAAGTACATGAACAGACCTACTAATATGTGCAGAAGGTGGATTATGCATAGCTATTGACAGAAAAGGGTTTCAATAAAGATTACGTAACAAAATAGAACCTCCCCTGCCCCTCATCTGCTATAATTTCCTCTGCCAGAGTCCAGAAGAAGTGTTCATGGAGATCAGACGTCCCTTGGAATGGCACTGTAAGCAGATGGATCATTTTGTGGGCCTCAACTTTAGTGCCAATTTCAACTTTGCACTGGTGGGCCACCTACTCAAAGGTAAACCAGTGTGTGGTGTTTGTTGAATCATTGTATGTACATGTTTATATCAGGCACTTATACAGAAAAACACAGGTACCATGTGTAAAAACTGTTATTTGGAACAGAGTTTTGTCGGTGGCTGTCTTCATCTCTTCATCTCCAAATGTCTGTTGCTCATGTCTCTACAGGCTACAGACACCCATCACCTACCACAGTAGCGAGAACAGTTAGAATCCTGCACACACTGTTGACCCTCATCAGCAAGCATCTGAAATGTGACAAGTTTGAGGTCAACACCCAGAGTGTGGCCTACTTGGCTGGTATGTAACACACGCCCTGTTATTCTTATTCTGCCATAAATAACCTCAAATGTACATTTCAGCACTACATCAGAAATCCCTGATAGGTAATGAAATCCTGGTCATCTTTAAAGTCATTATGACATAACTACAGAAAAAGACGGAGCAGAGAAAGGTTTAGCATCATTAAAACTTTTCTGTTGGTATGCAGACTTTGACTTCATGAAAAAACTTGAATGTTGCATGTGCAAATTTGAGGTCCTGAGTTAGTTTTTGTAACAGTTACTTTGTCAGAAAGTGGAGGGCCTTTACTGAACAAACAAACGAACAAATGTGTGACGCGTTAACCCTTGTTGACGTGCTGGTTTGGTTGGTCTGGGTTCCCCCTGCTGTTGGTGATAACCATCATTATCATCTTCTCATTTATCTGTGCAGCACTGCTCACTGTATCTGAGGAGGTTCGGAGTCGCTGCAGCCTCAAACACAGAAAGTCTCTACTGATTTCTGACCTTAACATGGACCCAGTGCCCATGGAGACCTACTCCAGTCACATCACTGATCCCACCTGCAGGTGAGCTGATGAACAGAGGGGCAAAACCAAGGGTGATGTTTTCTGATCCTTCCACACCACATGTAGGCGCTGTTCTTAAAAGTTAACATGCTTACAAGCTCACTCACTTTAAGATGCAGACTTTTTCAGTGAAATTGTATTTTTTTAGTACAAAGTTTGACCTCTGATCACTTGAAATGGTCAGTTTAGGTAAAAACCACGTCTCAGCACATAGCTGCTCTTAGTGGGGCACATTCAGCTCTTTTGCCATTTCTGTTTAGAATTTATAAATAAAACTCAGAAAAAATTTCCAGTATGTCAAACATGACCTTGATATGTATCCCCTATTCTCTGGAACAATGTACATCCTTCATCTGTACCTTTTATTCCATCTGTGGTCTTTGTATAGTTATTGGTAGTTTGCAAATCTCAGACGACCTATATTGGTGTCATGATGTGCAATTAGTTGGGTTAACTTTTTCCTGTGTACCACCACATCTTTTTCTCTCCTGTCCAAATAAACTTGACACCAGAATATCAATAGAGCTGTCTGTTCCCCTGTCTAAATAAAAATTAGGTTGATAGGCTTAAATGATCTTATCAACAGCTTCTGCTCAAGGACAGGGGGCTGGCTGTTGCAAAAATGTAATAAAACCGAACTGCAAGTTAGGCTTTATTGGGCTCTCATTAAATAAATATGAAAGGCTTTTTTTTTTTTTTTTTTTTTTAATTAAATTTTAACCAAAACAAATAATGACATTCCTATCAGCCTTAGTTCTTGTTTTAGGTTTCTACTCATTAGCAAATGCTAGCATGCTAACAAGCTGAACTACGATGGTGAACATGGTAATTATTCCCTCGTTGCATAAGGATTTCACTGAGAGCATGTTTGAACACTGAAACTCTTTTTCAATTATCTGTCTGTCTGTCTGTCTGTCTGTCTGTCTGTATACAACATGGAAGTATGGATATGGTAACACAGCCATAGTTTAGTTTGTAACATCCATTGTGCAGGCTCTGAGTTTTAAATCATTCATGACTTCTTAACCTTCTACCTAAACTTAAGCCACTCATCATCTTCTCAGAACTCTGCAAGAAACTCAGCCGTGGACGTCACCTCAGGTTTCAGATCGCTACCTTTCAGCCCATCACTACCCCACAATGGGCCAGATCAGCCCACGAACACGCAAGTCCATGAGCCTGGACATGGGCCAGCCCTCACAGGCCAACACTAAGAAGCTCTTGGGTATGAATTATCCTGTAGCTGTCTACATAGGAACAATATCAAAGTGAAATCCACGTTAAATCTCCTGGTTGCAAATGTATGTGTTGTGTTTGTGTTTTTTCCAGGCACCAGGAAGAGCTTTGATCATCTCATATCAGACTCCAAAGCACCAAAGAGACCAGAGATGGAGTCTGGTATGACTACGCCTCCCAAGATGAGGCGTGTAGCAGAGAATGACTATGAGATAGGTGAGGATGGAAGACAGAGTACCAATGCGGGCATCTATGCCTGACATGATTCAAAAGTTTGTTTTATTTAATTAAATGTAATACGTCGCCGTTATGATTGCAGAAACACAAAGAATTGGAAACTCTCACCTTCGCAAGGTGTCTGTATCAGAATCCAATGTTCTGCTGGACGAGGAGGTGCTCACTGACCCAAAGATCCAGGCTCTGCTGCTCACTGTGCTGGTGAGAAAACACACCACATAGTTGTGAAGTCGGCTTCACTCGCTGTCACTTTTAGTCACCTTGTCAATAAATTTGTGTAACAGACTTCTTCTGTGTTCCAGGCCACCCAGGTCAAATACACCACTGATGATTTTGACCAGAGGATTCTGTATGAGTACTTAGCTGAAGCTAGCGTCGTCTTCCCAAAGGTTTTCCCAGTCGTGTAAGTAACAAACATGTTGCCTTTATCTTTATTGGCTTGCATTCTGAATTTTACCTTTTTTATAAGTTTCTTGTCTTATCTAGAAATACTAAGCGTTGAAATTCTCCAGAAGTGTAATGTTGAGGTTTTTTTTGGGACTGAGATCCAACTTTGGATGCAAGTAGAAATGTGTACAGTCTAACTGTGTGTTTGAGCGGATCGAAATGAGCTGCCTGTCAGTTTTGATGACATGGCTGCTCAGATAATGCTGCTGCCAGTGGACCTGTCTTTTTGAGTCTGTTCTGGTCAAGCACAGTTTGAATCAGGACCAATAATCTTGGTCTGTGTTTGAACCTTGTAAGATTCTCTGCAGCATTAGGCCAAGATTCATTTTGCTCTTAGATTGCTCTTACATGTTGTACAAAAATAACATTAGCCACCCGCCCTCCGGGCTAACTCTGAACAAGTTGTTTCTTATTGGCTAGCGAAGCACAACGATATCAGTTTGTCAGTGCTGTCAGCAGATAAAGGCTTTTGTAATGAACCATCTGCGTCGGCCCAAAATGAATGAAAATGAGGCTATTGCTAAGATTGTGTCAGGCAGAGTAGCATCCAAACCTGTTAAAGTAGGTTGAACTGTTCTGTTTTGAAAATGATACCTAAAAAAAAAAATTTAAATGGTGGCGGGGCATTATTTACTTTTTGTTGTTTAACTGTTATGGAGCGAATACTTACAAGTGAAAGAGTTTTTAGAGAGGGTAGTAAGTAACTGGCTTTAAGGACATTGTCAGTCATGGCCCGACTGACAAATTTGTAGAAGCAGTGAGTCCTGACACGTAAATGTGTTCTCTGCTACAGGTCTGCACTGTTTGTCTTTTTGACGCTGTTTGCTGTATTTTCTCAGTGAAATGTCCTATAACTGAATTTTTCCATTCACCTGTAAAGACCTCTAAGTGTAATTCAAACACTAAGGAGAAAAAATGGCAAAGGAGGGGCTGTCCAAAAGCCAACAACAGGAGACATTTTATGAGTCTTAGTTTGATGGATTTCCTGTGAGTCTGCAAACTGGTGTTAACAAATATAACCCTGCCGTTTGTACGTCACCATGGTTTTCTCTCTTCAGACTCTTGAGATGTAAGGTGAACCTTAGGTTTAACTGCTGATCAACCACAGTGTCTATGTATAAAAATATTTGTACCCTTAGAAAAATGTGAGGTGTAATTTGATCAAAGCCACAGTACAAGCTGTCAGCTTGTGTCAATGCATTTACATAGAGTGCAATGTGCCTTTTATAGAGGTTTCACAATAGGTGTCTGTGTGTATGTCTCCTCCTCAGCCACAATCTGCTGGACTCCAAGATCAACACTGTGCTGTCCATGTGCCAGGACACCAACCTCCTAAACCCTGTCCACGGCATTGTCCAGAGTGTGGTGTACCATGAGGAGTCGCCCCCCCAGTACCAGCCGTCTTATTTACAAAGTAATGCGTATTGATATTTTCACTTTGTACAGGCTTAATGTGTTAATTTCTCTCGTTATCTTTTTGGAACTAAACATGTTGCCTAAAACAGGATGTGTCCTAAAGCTGGGACAGTTCATTTGAAAAGGATACCAGCTTTGAGCTTTTGTAAGGAAGCATTTTCAAAGGTAGAGGGAAGACCTCTGCATTCTATTCTACCTTTCCTCATCTCTTGCCTTCACTCTCTCCTTGTCATTTCACAGGCTTTGGCTTTAATGGACTTTGGAGGTTTGCTGGACCCTTCTCTAAGGTATAAATGATGTTTCATCCTGCCATTTTATCATTTCTTCTGAGGCAGCTTTTGCAGGAGAAATTCCGCTTACTAAGCAATTACAAAACAGTTCTGCAACCCGCCTGCCAATTGGTTTGGTGATATATGAAGCATCAGCCTCTCACAAGCACACACACACACACACACACACACACACACACACACCCACACCCACACACACACACACACAGCAGTAGTAGAGAGGCTGGAGATCATTTGTAGTCTCATGTAATACTAAATTGTGCAGCTGCTCAACAACATAGAAACCCGGTAAGTAGACAGTTAATGTTACAGAATGAACTATTGTCACATAGAAAGTTATGGGGACCCACCTTTCATCAACTCTGCGCTGTCGAATATTATGCTCAAAGACCGAGCATGTGTATTGTGATTTCCCCTCAGAGCACTGGACATTAAAAAAGTGGGGTTATCCCCAAAACCAGACCTGTCCCATTGAACAATTTAAACAGCATTTTAAATCAGTTCTATTCAGGCACTTTATAGGGGAACCAGTTAATGTAATTTCCAGCTCTATATTTTATTCTTCAGTTTAAAAAAATATATATCTTATTTATCTTATACTGACCCTTTATGCCATTTTTCAGTTGATCCACTCTCTTAAATAAGCTAGCTGTTGTCTCTAGTTTAGATTGCAGAGAAAAGCATTCAAAGCAATTCTCTGCTGTCTAAACTACTAAAAATGTGGACTGAACAAGATTTTGTCTTACTGCAAATTGGAAGCTGCTCTTTCAGCTAAAAGTTCTAATTTGTTCTAAATTCTTTTTACAAGGTCATTAGTGTGAATGTTGAAAGTGGATATTTCATCAGATCATCACAAAATGTGTATTTTAAAATAGGTACAAGAATATATAGATTTTTCCTGTATCATTTATGATCCTTGTAGTTGTGCATCTAGTAGTTTTAGGGTAGTTTTTGTGACCACAATCAAGATACATCTACAGTAATGAAAAAAGATTAGTTTGAATGACACATGGTGAATTAAGTTATGTTTTCATGTAATTCATGTAGAAAATGTGCAGCAAGGCTTTTTGTGGTGTTTGGACACAGTGTTTATACATTATTTAGTAGGTTACTAAGTGATGACATATCAGATAATTACCAGTGTTAACCCAGTCAGCACTGTTGTAAGACTCTATTAACAGCCATTAGTGTAACATCTTCTCTGTCTCCTCCCCACACACCTGTGAACTGCACAGCAAACCCAGATACCAGACTACGCCGAGCTGATTGTCAAGTTTCTGGAGGCTTTGATTGACAGCTACCTGCCAGCTGCTGATGAGGAGCGAGGAGAGGAGCAGCTGAGGACACCCACCTCCCCGTACCCGCCAACAAGCCAGAGCCAGCTGAGCATCACTGCCAACCTCAACCTGTCCAACTCCATGACCTCACTGGCCACTTCACAGCACTCACCAGGTCTCACTCTCTCACACACACTCACCATCACTGACTCTACATGGACGACATAGAAATGAGCCACTCTGCAGAATATTTCCTCTCATGCCCCCCCGTTCTCTGGTCTACTTAACTTTTTGATTACTGAACATTGTCAAGTTCAAATTTAAAATCTATCAGTGATTGAAGTCACGCTCTAGGACTTGTAAAGCATTTCCCAGACAGCGAAATTCACACTGTTGTCTTTAATACTGTGATATAATGTTTTTTAATAGATGGAAGCTCCTTGAGCCATGATGCTTGGGTTGCAAAACTGCACTCAGAGTCCAGAAATGCAGAGGGGGGTTATCAGGTCACCTGCTTATGCTACAGCACCCCCTGTTGTTTGATTAGTGACATGTCAGATATACTGTTAAAGGTTAAATATTTGAGAGTTTGTAATAAGGGCTTATGTAAAATCAAGTGTGACAGCAGAGCATTCTCATGGAATGTTTGCACAAGTTTAAAAGCCTTTCAGACTGAAGAGAAATCAGCAGCTATCACAGAATCAACAGAATGAGAAGTTATTTTAAAGGAAATAAGTTTCAATCGTCTATCTATCCTTGGAGGGTCATCAAAGCAGCTGTTCTGTGACAGAAATAAAGAGGAAATAGGTTAGGCTAAATAAAGTTAAGGCCATTTCATGGTTGTGGATTTAAAAAGCAGTTGAGAATAGAATAGAATAGAATAGAATAGAATAGAATAGAATAGAACTTTATTGATCCCTTCGGTGGAGCATGGTTCCATTCATACTAGATTACAGGGTTTGTGTCAGCCTGCCATCCAGGCATTTGCATTTCCCCTAATATTAAACACAAAAACACATCAGAGCTCCTCTGAATGTTTCTGAAAGTCTTTTACAGTATAAAGCAGTTAGTTCCAGATTGAACTGTAGCACCATGGCAATGATTTGGAACTTTCCAATGTGTTTTGGAACTGTTGATGTACGCCATGTACAAAACGCAATGTCTTCAGAGGTCCTCGTGATGTGAATTTTGTCATCTACCAAAGTTCGCAAGAGACTGCACTGCAAGTGCACTTACTAATTAAGGCTTGCTTTAATTTGTACATGCTTTACATTGATAGAGCTCAAACACAGTGGGAAGAAATCCTGTACCGTGTACACCCACTCTGCTTGGTCTCAGAAACAATCTTTGATACAGTGCAACAGTCCAAACTGTAACCAGCTGCTATGTCCCATAAAATGTGCAAACGTCCACAGCATAGCTGTTTTTCTGTCATCATTGTGAGGGAAATGCTCCCGTCTGATAGCAGACGGATGCCTATCCCATAATGTAGTGTTAATGGAACCACATGCACGTCTGCTGTCTGTGCTAGGAGTCCAGATTGATAGAATAGAATAGAATAGAATAGAATAGAATAGAATAGAATAAAACTTTATTGATCCCTTTGGTGTAAACCTCAGGGAAATTGTTGTACTAGAAAAACAACACAACACCAACACAACATCAGCAACAACAGTAACAACAACAATAGTAATAATAATAATAACACTGGATACAGTAACAAAATTTGCCAAAGTGCCTAAATATTGCACACAGTCTGGTGATAGAGCATGATGCTCTATCTCACCCCAGTGTCCTCACTCCTCACCCCTTGCTTCCTACCTCTCCCCGCTTGCTGCTCCTCCCCCTCCCCCCGAGCTCAGAGTTGAACAGTTTGATGGCTCGGGGGACAAAGGAGTTTTTGTTCCTGTTGGTTTGATCAGGGATGTGACGTCATACTTTGTGTTGTGAAGCTCTACCTTAGTCTTCATATGTATGAAAAAACTGCACTTAATGGGCATACAAGGCAAAGGTCAAGTGATTGACAGAGCAGCAGTTGGCTCCTGATTTTCCACATTATACTCTGCAGCAAAAAAAGAGCAGATCAAAACATCGCTATTGTGGATGTTCATTTCTAATGTCACTTTGTATGAGGGTGAAGTTGAGGTTGACTCAGTGGGAAATCATAGCATTAGAGGAAAGTCACAAGAAATTTTAGAGTTAGATTTTTGCTTGTGTTTTTTAGTGGTTAAGCAGATCGTGTATAATGTCCTTGCTCTTGTTTCAGTAAACACAGGATAAACTGGATTGTTTTATTGTAGTGTGTTGTCTGTCCTCCAGGTGTGGATAAGGAGAATGTCCAACTGTCCCCCAGCTCTGCTCTGTCCAGTGGATGTCGCACTCGCCACGGTTCAGCCAGTCAGGTCCAGAAGCAGCGCAGTGCCGGCAGCTTCAAGAGACCCAGCATTAAGAAGATTGTCTGATTTGCCAGAGAATACCACCCCCCAACACACCCTCATCCACCTCCTCCTCCTGTCTGCCCCTTCCCAGGTCTGCCAGCCTGCTAGACCTCATGCTGAACTTCACATTTACTCTTTATTTCCTCTTCCTTCTTAATGGTTGTTGCATTGGCAGAACAAGCGATTTTGTGTTTTCGTCGAGGAGGACAATTAATAAGCGTAAACTTGAATTGGGCTGCTTGAGATTTTTTTTCAAATCTTTCCTTTTCAACAGCGCGCAGTCTTGGAGAACTTTCTGTAGAACCATTTCTGTTCTCCACTGGAGTCAATGTTAAAGCTCTTCACAGAAGGAAAGGCATTCAGCAGCAGTGTGAGTCTCCTGCGTTGAGGGAGGTCACTCGTGAAACTGCAAAAAAGGCTGATAGGAAAAGTGTGGCTGAGTTTGGATGTGGACCGTTTACACAGAGACGGTCCAGACAGGGAATTCTAACTTTAGGATGAAGTTTGATCTGCAGCTCGTCCTCTGGCCTTCCCCCTAACTGAACACTCCTGTGTCAGTGAGATGGACCAAATGACAGCAGTGGGGGCAGGGGGGTGGATCTGTGAGACAGGGCCTTCACTCTGGACCTGCTTGGACATGTCAGCTCCCCTCTCCTAGTCCTGTATATATTTTACATAGACAGATTATGTATAACTAGTCCTTAGTGCAAATTTAGATGTTGACGTTTTCTCCATGGTGTGCCTTTGTCAGGGGTTTTCAATTTGTACAGTTTGTAAAGTAAAAATCAGTCCTTGCTGGGGACAAATAACAGGTACTAATTATGGAGGCAAGCCGTCCATATCACCACAAGTTCACCCGAGCTGCATCACGACCGGCCTCCAGTGATCGTCAAATATACAATCATCCATATACCCCTTTGCCTGAAAGTATTTATCCTGTACAACTAGATAGTGCTACACCAAGCTTCTTCTGTTCAAACACTTTCCAAAAATCATCTTCTTTTCGAACACTTTGAACACAAATATTGCAAAACACTAGGGAAAATGCAACTGTGTAAATAGCTGCAAGCTTTTTGGTTGGTTTGTTTTTTGTGCTTTTATTTAGCCTTTTTGTTATTTTTATTCTGAACTGTATTTCCAGCCGCGTACCATTTTAATTTGTTTTCACAGTGACAAGGAAAATTGTGTAATAGGCAATAATCCTCAGTTCTCCAACTCCTTTGTCCACCACCAATTTTATTTGTATGTAAACAGCAAGAACACATCACTCTGTCAGCTCAGTGCAATATGATGCCAACCTCCTGAGTTGCCTGTTAGCATAGAGATTTAACTCTGATGTGGACTTGAGTTATGGATTACCTCCAATGATCATCTCAATGGAAAAAGAGGCAGTGGACAGTGTAATGTTTGATCCAATCGCATAAACACACACAAACACACAGAGATCTCCATTGGTTTCACCTCATCACTCTGAGTTGGACCCAGGATCACAAGAGGTTTGTTCTGTTGTCCCTTGAAAGGGGAAAAAAAGAAGCTTTGACACTGACTGTTAGGGCTACTTATTACTGGACATTTCACAGAAGAGGTGACAATACTATTCTGTTCATGTCATAGTGTATATAAAGATGACCGACATCAGGTGTCACCCCTTCCTTCCAACTGTATAAAAGTGAAGCCAAAATATCTCTTAAATGGGTGCTGCCCTCTTTGTTCCACCTCCTGCCTTGCCCAAATGCTAGTATACACCCCTTAAACTTAATGTAACCCAGCAGTCATCATCCTGACTGTCGTGGACTGTTGTGGACGCTCCCTGCACACTTACCATTTTCTGGATTACAATGATTAGTAACTGCTAGCTGGCTAGCTGCATATCAACTACTTTTTTTCCCCATAGATTGGTTGTGCTCGTAGCTTAGACATGTTCTTGAGGTTCCGCCTCCTGCCCAGCCCTCCATACCGAGGCTCCACCGCTAGTCACTACTGCATGCACTGTGGTTGCAAATGACAGACCCATCGATGATGTTTTGGCTTCACTTCCGGGGAGCTGTCATGTCGTTCATCTTAATACAGTTTGTGGTTCATATCAATACCAAAGCATGCTGTTTTACACATTCTTCTTTTTGAACAGGAAAACATTTGCTACAAAACATTTCACAACACAAAGTAATTAGAGCCTTTGCAGTCAAAACTGTGAGCAGTTTACTGCAGGTCACAGTGCAGAGTCTGTGAGCTGTGGTTGGAGTAAACTTTCCCACTTAGAACAAACTAAACTTCTCAAACACTTTAGTGTTGGATTTTGTCTGGGCGCATTCAGTCAAAAACTTTTTTTTTTTCTCTGATCAGAAAATATGTTGTCAAAACAGTTGCTAAGAAACTGACCAAATGTTTGGGGACAGCCGTCAGTACTGACTCTGTTTGGGGGTATTCTCTGACTCCAACACAACACAGTGTGGCAGGTTTTCCAGCATGTCAGCAATTTAGTAAAATAATTGGAACTATTTTACAAATCTCCAGATACTGTAAAGCTTTAGTGTAACACCATCATACAGAACACAGGATCTTGGTCACTCCACTCATCAAGCTCAAGTAGCCTGAGGGGATTTCTCACTTCAAAAGCATGAGACTGTGGATTTTAACTTTAAGAGATGTAGTAATCTAGCTGTGTAACTTTGAACCAACCCCTCTGTGCTGTCATAGCACATCCGTGAGCTTGCTCTGCACTGCTTTTATACACATATTCTGCACACACACCTAGAAAATGGTCTCAAAGCTTTTTGTTTCCTCTCATTTATTACACTTCAACTCTGCATCACTGCTGGCTGTTTTCCAACATGTGCTGTAGTGTTTGAGATCATCAGTTGTGTTTTTTACTTTCCAAGCAGCCGCTGGTTTCCATTTACTTTGCTGTGTTAAGCTTTGAGGGAGTTGAAAGTTGCGTAAAGAAGCTAGGTGAACATGTCTGTAAGTGTCTTCTTATATCTCTGTGTGGTAAAACAATGCACAGCGACAAAAAAAAATAGCCTTACAACCCAACATGTACATCTGCATGACCAACACGTCATTTGATGCTCAGTCATCACAGATGCATCACTATGTCTTTGTCAGTAGCAAAATATTAGGTTTATTGTCCTAAATAGTGTCTCCATTAGTTTGACCAGCAGAGAATACTTTATTTCTACACTGCAATACACCACACCCTACCACCAGTAAAGTTAGATTAAAAATGTTTGTTAAACGTGCTGGATAATGCATCATTACTTTAAATTTTCAAACACTAGTAACAGTTTAATCTTGCTCAGGATCATACATTACTGCATCACAGTAATGCCCCTTTGGCAGTGCAGTCAGCGTGTGATGGATTAATACACTCAATCATGATTCATCTGCCTGCAGGTTGATTTGAATGTTTGAACCAGTGGCTATGTGAAGGGTAGAGACACTGACTGATCAGAAACACTATGTGCTTCTTTGGAAGTGGTCACAGGATTTGTAGTGACTAAGTTATTACATACAGACACTCTGGTCTGGACCTGCTGACTAGTTACTATGATTGTTGGTATGAGCAGGTGGGACATGAGACGGGGGTCCACTCGCAGCCACAGTCCACAGCTTAGCCCAGGTTATTCCGTTAAAATGCTTCAATCCTGCCTTAACATCTATGCATGAAAAGAGTTGAGTATTGTTGTACAACTCTGACTTCACTTTTGTCTGAGCAGCATCTCCACACATCTGTTCTGCTCAGTGTCAGACGTTTCTTTTACGTGTTCATGTCATCGTATGGGTACATTTGTTCACTACAGATATTTTTTCTTGTATTTAGTTGTCTGACAAAATGTACTATATTCTTCTGTCTGCAGTTTCTTTAGTCACTACATGATCATTAGATTAATGCTACGGAAAGGGACATTTACAGTAGACACAGCTTTAGGGATTTATTTTGATAATTCAACCTGAAAACGACAGAAAGGGAAGAATGAGTATAATACATATAAGATTGATAATGGAGTTCACTGTCCAGTCTAACACATGGAAAAAGTCCATCAGAAACTTGACTTCTTCTGTTGCCCTCCGTCACTGACTCACTAGCAGATTTGATCGTATAAAGTGAATTAGGATCAATCAAAGAAATCATTGTTTTTCACTGCTGAAAAGTCTCAACATTGCTTGGAGCTACAGAAAGTTGAACGATTGTTAGATGAGTTAGTATGCTTCACATAAGTTCCTACCATATATTGCCTGAGCACATCTGAAGGCAAACATGTTTCCGCTTGTTCCTAATAGTTACACTTGAAGGTGAGACAAAAGGGATGGCCATCAGGAAGGGAAAATGAATCATACAGATAGAGATAATAGTGTACACTGGTGTCTCTTATACCAGCTTCAGGCTACACAATGTTCCTTCTTGATAAAATGCTCACTGTGTCAGATCAGGGGATTTAGAGTCCGAAATTGTTGTCGTACCTAAAAAGATATGACAGACTATGTGTTGATTACCAACCAATCCTAGCTCTCTATCTGTTGTGAACCTGCATGATGTCATAGGGAAAAAATGTCAGGGAACTACTACCGGAAACACAAATGGGGAAAAAGTGGCATCCAAAGCAGTGTGTGTGATACTGACTGGTGTTGGGGGGGAATCCATGCGTCCAGAGGATAGTCTGGGTTGCACGCTCGCTTTGTGCTTCTGTTGGTTTTGGAAGTCGTCACACAAGGCGAGAGAAGGGGGGGGAGGATAAAATCTTACAAGCTAGACTTTTGTCAGAATGTTGTGAGGTGTTCAAGTTGCAGCATTAGTTGTCATCTACTTTGATACACAGGATTTAAAAAAAAGAGATACACACACTCACATCTGTACACATGACAAAGAAGACAGGGTTGAACCCTACCTACTTTTATAGACTGATAGGTAACCAAGTCCATGTTGTTGTCATTTTGAAAAGATGGGTTCAGTCCAAGTTCCTCTGAGTCAGCTCACAAATGTGCTTTCAGACTCTGTTAGACTATTTATTAGTTCAACAAAATACTTGGTTTGAAGCATACAGAGACCTTGAAGCTACTAATGTTATTGGACAAATAAATATAATGCAGTCTAGAGCTGGACTGACCCGCAGATGTGTGTGTGTTAATGAAACATTAGCCCTCCTTCTCATGTAAATAGACTAAGCCCAAGATCAAAGTTAAGCATAGAGCTTCATCACCTTTAAGTTGTTTAAGTCATGTTTTCTACCATGGTACAAAGTGGCTGTGACGTTCCAGTAGGAAGGATTTTAAGATGTGAAGTCAGGGCCGCTGAACTTAGAAAAGTCACGTTTGTTAACAGTTGAGTGTTGAGTTTCCACCAAAACATGTCATTGTATTAGTCAGTCCGTGGCTCTGCTCACCACTCTTCAACGCCTAACTGTTCTTAAAGCTACACTCCCTGATTTCATCCTAAAACATGTCCACACACCCTAAATCACAGAATCAGCTAGTGTACCTTTAACAAAACACAACCAGGAAAAATCTGAAGGCAAGCTTTATATGAGCACCGTGTTAGCAGATTGCCATCGTTTCCAGGTTTTAGTTTGACTTGTGTGTGAATGAAAATATTAAGGTTTATGTATTCATAACCTCTTAAACAAGTGGTTGACTTGCACTAATTTAAAAACAGTCATGGGTTTGTAAAGATGAAAAACCTCAAAATGTGGCATGTTTTATTTGATGTTATGCAAAATTTAATGTCTGTAGAGTATTAGTCTGAGTTTTGTTTTTACTGCAGTACGTGTGACAATTGTAAATACTTTGTGTACAATTTGAGATGGTATATTTACTACACTGTACATACATGTGATATTGTATCATTTTGTTTTTGTAAAGCAGTTAGTTTCTGTATAATAATATACAAATTGAACTATTCCAGTGTTAGTAATAAAATGTTTTGCTCTCCACAGCGTCTGAACATGTGTGATAAAACAACACCTCGAGGTTAAACCTAAAACTGTCATTTTGTTTTTAGTGGAATTGTTTAAATACTGTTCAACACCAGCAAAGACATCAATATTAGAAACAACATACACTTCATATCCAAAGAGAATGTACTGGTACTGATAAAGCATGGAGTTCAGCTATCGTTGGAAACCCCTAATCTCCACATTTAAGGGATTTTTCTGCTTTCTGGTGAGGAGAAGGACAGACTGAAATGAAGGAAAGGCGGCAATGATTACAAGATAATGTAAAATAAGCAAATGTGAATGGAATTGGCAGCTACTTTGACACACTTTAATACTTTGCATGGTTGTGCTGTGGTAAGCACTGACGTCTCACAGAAAGAAGGTTCTGGCTTCAAACATGCAAACCTCTAAATGGTGAAGGACCATAATGCATCTCAAATATTTATTGTCAGTACTTCGAAAATGTACACATTTAGTCAATGCATACCTACTATCAAGCTGCAAGGTGGCGCAGTTGGTAGCACTGTTGCCTCGCAGCAAGAAGGTTGCCGGTTCGCGTCCCGGTGGAGGCACTGGAATCTTTCTGCGTGGAGTCTCCATGTTCTCCCCGTGCAGCGTGGGTTCTCTCTGGGTTTTCCAGCTTCCTCCCACACAGTCCAAAAACATGTTGAGGTTAATTGGTGATTCTAAACTGTCTGTAGGTGTGAATGAGTGTGCTTGGTTGTCTGTCTCTAAGTGTAGCCCTGTGATAGACTGGTGACCTGTCCAGGGTGTCACCTGCCTTCGCCCTAAGTCGGCTGGGATAGACTCCAGCCCCCCCGTGACCCTAATGAGGATCTTGAGATGAGTTGCACTGGATGGTCCTAATGGATGAATCCTAATGAGGATTAAGCGGTGTATAGATAATGGATGGATGGATACCTACTATCAAATAAAAAGAGACTGTCTTTATTATATTGTTGCTAATCTTGTAGGGTTTCAATCCACATGTGACTCCTGTAGAATGAGCGAATCAAATAATGTCTGGAGACAGTCCGCTACCTGCTAGTTACCCCCCTGTCGTGGTGCCATTTTTCTTTTCCCTAATCATTGTGTTTCTACTGTTTTCTCTTTGACACTAATATCTCTGGTTTGTCCTCATTTGTCTTTCCTGTGTGTTTGTGCCTGAGTGCATCCACCCATTTCTCTCCTGACACATCCACTAATCACCTGCTGCTGTATTTAAACCTCAGCTCATCATTCTACTTTTGGCCAGATGGTTCTGTCTGCTCTCACGGTTCTGGTCTCTTCCAGTCATCTTCTTGCCAGCCAGCTTTTCCAACCGGCCAGCCTGGAAATCCTCTGTGTCAGTCGTTACACTACTATCTGTCAGTCTGCCGCAGGCTCCGACCATCCAGTGCCGCTCATCTCAAGATTTCCACACCAGCCACTCACCTGCTCCAGCCTCACCTCCTCTCGATCCTGGTTTTACTCACCATCAAAAAAAGACTGGTACACAAAAAAAACACCTAACTGTGCAACCAAGTTTGTGTTCTGCACTTGGGCTGGAAATGCCGTTGTCTATCAGTCCCCTCACTCGCTTTTGATTACCTCTATAAAATGTTGTACCCTGCCAGTATTGTATCTCTCTCTGTCTGTAAGCCCACCATATACCCAAATACAAACAAAAGAGTCCACTACTGCAAACTTTGGAACAAGACTTTCAGTGATTTCTTTACCAATACACACTAGACTTTTCAGATCACTGGAGAGAAATCTTTTGATAACACCTACTGTCAGAAATAAACACGGTGCAGCAGCTTTTAGCTAATATGCTGTTTAGGAACCAACTTCCTGATGAAGTCAAAGATACTCCAAATGTAGCCAGTTTTAAATCTACACCTAAAATCAAACTGTTTCATGTTTTGTTAATTGACAAAACCTCAACAATCTCTATTTTTCTTCTGCAACAGGAGTCTGCTGAGGATGTAACAGCAGGCATGTCTGGCTCTAGAGGTGCATGTTTCTGAACTCTAGATACGAGTCCCCACCAGTTTTCGCTTTTTTAGTTTCTCAAACGCCTGGACGGGCAGGTGAGTCTGGTGCTGCTGAAGGCTTCTTCCTGTTAAAAGGGAGTTCTTCCTCCCTTGTGTTGCCAAGTTCTGCTCAAGGGGGAACTGTGAGGTGTCTAAAAATACTTACTGTTATGACTTAACTTGATAAAGATTTATTCAAATTGATTAGAACATTTAGTAGATTTTATGTTTCTGTCTCTTTCTCGTTTTATTTGTAAAGCATTTTGAATTGCCAGTGTGTACGAACTGTGTTTCAGTGTTTCTAGTTGTCCCTAACAACTGGAAGGTGGAGTGAGAACCTGGCCGTGAAGGTCTGTTCTCTAACGTATTCTCGGAAAAGTGAGAGAGCTAATATGAATAATTGTGGTCATATTTGGTTGTTCAGATTGTTTTTAGGCTGATTTTGGTACTGTTAACGATTATCGCCAGACAGCTTCCAGAGACACATTCTTATGATCACTCTCCTAATACAAAATATTGTCAAAAAGATGGAAACCTCCAAGATACTGGTTTTATGGTCATGTTAGCTTATTAGGAGGCTGCTGCTTATTTAGCAGCACTCCTTCTGGCTCTGCATTCTTTTCCTAATTGTTCTTTTTTAGTGTGTGGCTGGGCTGCAAGGTGGTGCAGTTGGTAGCACTGTTGCCTCGCAGCAAGAAGGTTGCCGATTTGTGTTCCGGTGGGGGCACCGGAATCTTTCTGCGTGGAGTTTGCATGTTCTCCCCGTGCAGCGTGGGTTCTCTCCAGGTTCCCCGGCTTCATCCCACACAGTCCAAAAACATGTTGAGGTTGACTGGTGATTCTAAATTGTCCGTAGGTGTGAATGTGAGTGTGCTTGGTTGTCTGTCTCTAAGTGTGGCCCTGTGATAGACTGGTGACCTGTCCAGGGTGTCCCCTGTCTTCACCCTAAGTCAGCTGAGATAGGCTCCAGCCCCCCGCGACCTTCGTGAGGATTAAGCGGTGTATAGATAATGGATGGATGGATGGTGTGTGGCTACATGTACAATATTCACCCGAAGCTTCAGTTCTGTTTCCCTTTTTCTGCACTGGTCTTCTTTTCATTCACATTTCATTACATCCCTTGGGTTCCCCAAAATCTGATCAGCATTACTCGAAAAATGTTCTTCCAACCAAGTAGTTTTGTTTTTGTTTTTTTAAAATAAGCCCTGTGTTCTTCAAATGAGTGAAAAAAGACACACAGTGTGTCTCTATGGAAATCATTTTGTTTCAAGTCTTGTCTAAAATCAGTTTTCATTTTCTTTTAGTGACAGTGATGCAGCAGCCTATCCTGCTGCTTCAACAAACAGTTACTAATTTGAAGAAAAATGAATTCTGGCTTTGTTCAATGAAAATGTAGTTGCAGTGCTTTATTAGATAGATGCTTTTTATTGATGTGACTTGTAACAGTCATGACTACAAATATGAAAGACTTTTTTTCCAGCTCTCTGTCTTTTTTTGTCGACACTACACAACCAATTTACTTTTGAATGCCTGAAAAATTACTGAAACTGCACATAGGGTGCACTTCTAGTGTCACACTGAGTTAAATATGTGTGACTTCTGAATGTTGCATTCTGAGAAAGAGCATTTTGCTCGAAACGTCACGCCAATAAATTGTAAAACGGAGCTTGTTTTGGTGTGCGGATTGTTCTTCTTTTCTTTTCTCATCTTTGACATTTTGTGATCCAGAACCCAACCCAGTGGGCCTCGGGGATGTGCGTGTCTTTCCTTCATCAGACTTTTGTGACATCTGAGTGTTACCATTATTATTGTCTATCCATAACAAACATCACCCCGGCCTGAAAGTGTTCAGCCCAGGATGAGGGACAGAATTAACTGACCTTTCTCCTTTTACATGCAGTTTTGCCATTTTCTGCATCTCTACAGTGCCAGTTTCATCATATTTGACACATGAGTTGCAGTAAGATAGTGAGTCATTACCTGAAAAACCTTTACAATCCAGCGGATATCAGCTGCCCTCTAGTCAGTCGAGTCCCTTGAGGATTTATTGCAACTCTTTGTTACCAAGCCACTAGTTTTAGTTTTCTATAGAATTCTGGACACCCTGGACATAGAAGCAGCGGCTCTACTCTGAGCTCCTCCCGTGTGACTGAGCTCCTCACCCTATCTCTAAGGGAGCGCCCAACCACCCTGCGGAGGAAACTCATTTCGGCCGCTTGTATCCGTGATCTCGTTCTTTCGGTCATTACCCAGATCTCATGACCATAGGTGAG